>NC_134880.1:29102450-29277450 GCF_041734735.1 Babylonia areolata
AGAGAGGGAAAGAGATATCGGGAGGGGGGAGGAGGAAGAGAGAGGAGGTGACATACAAGCAGATACAGAGAGATAGACTGGAGGAGGGGGTGGTGGAGGAAAAAAGAAGAAGAAAGGAAACAAAGTTGGAGAGAAAGAGAAACGTACAACATTGCACAGAGAGAGAGAGAGTGAAACTGATGTCGTTTGCAGTAAAATTCCATTCGGACCATGTCACAAAAAGGTTATACTAGTCTAAAAAAAGAAAAGAAAAAAAAGAATGAAAGTGTGTGCGGTGAAATGATTTTTTTTTTAATAATGTTTTTGAGCTGGCAACTCATTTTCAGCTACCGAAACAGGGGTAAAAAGGCCTGAAATGTACACAACAAAGCAAAATGCACCCAGCTGTTAAATGTTAATTACACAAACTTTAACTTCTGGACAATGTATATATATATACTTCTTTTTTTTCTTTTCTTTTTTTCAGTAAATCAAGAATCGAGCAGAAGTCGAAATGTTGGACGTTTAATATTTTTACGAAAGCTAAATTACTTCTGGCACTCTTTTTCAAACAATACTGCTTTTAGCCTGCCTGATTTAATTATGTACATTGAACAAATTGAAACATCTATGGATAGGACTGAAGACAGACCAAAACAGTTCCTTCTCTGTGATATCTCAAATTTCTGAGGATTACAGGAATCAAAGAATTGCAACGCTGCCATCGCTTTTTGTTCCACTTTTCTCATGTCGATCAGCACGTTCATAATGATGAAATCCACAATGTGCAGGTATTCAGGAGAAGTCAATAACTATTCCTTTCATTTGAATACAATGAATTAAAAAGTTTATTCCAATAATCATATTTGCATTTTGTTAATACAACTTGATGTTAAGCATCTCGCCCGGGAACAGGCTGAGAATCTACACAAAGCAATTTCATTAAAGGTCAGTGGCAAATTTGTTAGACATTATGAAAAATTGAAACCCATTTACATGGGTAAATTGATTTTCCAACTCTGTTTTGTTTCACTGTACCTTTTTTGCCTGTGCGTGAGGTAATGGGAGACCTAAGGATTGGCTTGAATGAAGGTATGTAGGCTGTGTGTGTATAATTCTTACTGCGCTTAAAAATCACCACCCCTACAAGTGCAATCGCAAAGCAATAATAATAATGATAACGGAGGACGGTTGTCTAAGCTCTGTACCTTTCAGAGATGAATGTTTCTGTCCTTGTCGATTATTTTCCATTCAAGTTAAACGTTTTATGATCGCCAGACTCAGTTTCGAAATGATCGTGCATGTGAAAAATATATGTAAATGACTGTGGCCTGCTCCAAGCACGTGAATAACCTACCGTTCAGTAAAAACCACGTCATGACAAACCCGTTATTTTCAGGTGGGTGTAATCAGACGTCGGACGACAGATCAGCAGCACGAAAGACTGACCCCGGCAGAAGTGGGTCAGAGGTTTGAGCGTCGCCTCCAGCACTTGAAGGAAGCATGTCTGAAGTACAGAAACTCGTCCATGTTTCGCCCTTTAAGCAAAAAGACCGACGGCTCTAATCCAGGCCTACATGTAGATCCCTACTGGCCAGTGATGAACGTTAGCGTGGATTACTGTCCTATTGAGAAAACGGGCTCCACAACATGGCGCAGACTCTTCGGGTCTCTCTACAAAGCGATGAATAGCCGTGGTATAAAGCAAACTAAAAATGCCAGCAACGCTAAAAATGTCAAATTCCTTTTCGTGCGCGACCCGTATTATCGTCTATTATCGGCCTATACAGACAAGCTGTTTTGCCCTAACACCATCTATTGGAACCTGGGGAAATACATTGTGAAGAAGTTCCGACCGAACCCCACAGAGCACAGTCTGGCTTGCGGCCATGACGTGACGTTCCCGGAGTTCATACGGTACATCATCCACTCCCAGGAGACCGGGCAGGCTCGTGACGGTCACTTTGTGCCCACCCATGACCACTGCGCTCTGTGCAACGCCTCATACGACTACATCGGTCACCTGGAGACTCTGAGCGAGGACGTGCCCTACCTGCTGAACGCCATTCAGTCTCCTGTCAGCCTCCCCGCCAACTTCGACAGCCACACCCTCTATGACAATGCCGGCTGGGTCCTGAAAAAGATGACGCAGGGGGTTAAGAACTGCATGAGCATGAAAGAAGCCTGCCTCCGACTGTGGAAGAAATGGCACGTGCGGGGCATCATCAGCAAGACGGAGTCCCTCCCAGTGACTGCCGAGGAAGCTGAGGTTATCTCCGACACCAACTTTGTCAACCGGTCCCTTCAGGCCTTGGCCAGGTCCGGACCCAAATGGGAGAGGAGGCAGCAGGAAACGGAGGCGTTGAGAGAGGCCTTCGCTACCGTGCCCATGGAGGACAGACTCAGGTTACAGAAATTGTTGACTCTGGACTTTGAACTGTTCGGTTTCGATCCCGCTCCCGTGACGGTATTCCCAGCCGGCGGCAGCACTGAATATTACGTCAGTGACTATCGCTATTTCGATTTAAAGAATGACTGATAGTTTAAAATTCCTTTTAATTTCTGGAAATATTAAACATTAAGCGAAACTTTTTTTTCTTTTTTTTTCTTCATCTTTTTATAAATAAAGTTCACATTCGCAATATTTGCTGGAAAAATAAATTAATTTTCTATGTCGTTTACAAGCCATGTTGAAATTGTTTGTGAAATAAATTACGTCCGCATTTGCACAGAACATCTCTGTTGTGGATTTTGACTAAGTACACTATCGGGCCATTTTCCCTTTGACGTGGGTCAGAAACCTCCTGCTGTTTATGTGGACAGACATGTTATGTTACTGTAGCCTGACCAATGTCAACAGGTAAGCCATGAAGGTTTAGAACTCTTCCTGTTGCGCTTGTATGTCCAGTTTCATCGATCTGCACATTTAGCCTATGTCCTCGTATGCGCCTGTATGTCTGCTTATTGCACATGTGTACATTCGAATATTGCACCAGTATGACTTTCCGTGCTGCATCTGCAAGTATACTTTCTTCGTACTGCGCCTTCATGTCTTCGTATTGCATCTACAGGTCTTCATACTGCGACTCGGTGTCTACTTTCTTTGTATTGTCTATGTCTGCCTTTGCATGCCTCATGTCTGTCTTCATATTGCACCTGTATGTCATCGTATTGCACCTATGTGTCTCGGCTTATATCACAGATTGACATAAGATTACATTTGGGCCAACAGCAAAGTGAGAGCTGTATTATCAATGGTTTCTCCAGTCAATGGGAAATCATTTACAGCTTAGTCTTTTGTGAAGGATTATGACTCTCAAACTAGGAGGCAAAATTGCACTGGCTCTTAGTGCTGCAGCCTTGTGGGCTAGTTGGCCTTTGGGAACCATCCCAACGCCGACTGTCCTGAAACCCACTTGGCCGAGAGTGTGGATGTAACTTGGGCAAGACACTCTCCACTATAATCAAATTCTAGCCCAAATAGTCGGAACAGCAGTTGCCTCCTCTGCTGTTCTGATGGTCATAGTCGGACACTACTGACTATCATAAAAAACAACAACCTATGTGTCATCCCGTATTGCAGCTGTGTAAAAGAAAATATGTCTTCGTATTGCACATGCATGTCTTCGTGTTACATCTGTATGGTATGGTATGGTGTACGTCTTCGTATTGCGCCCGCATATAATCGTATTGCACCTGTATGTCTTGGTCTTGCACCTGTTTATCATCGTACTGCACATTAATTTTGTGTCTTCATATTGTACCTGAAGGTCTTCGTGATGCATATCCGTTTTCGTATTGCATCTGCATGACTCCAACTTATATCTGTATGTCTTCGCACTACACCTGTATGTCATCGTACTGCACTTGTGTATCTTCGTATTGCACCTGTATGTCTTCGTATTAACACCTGTAGCCCAATGTCTGTGTTACACCTGCATGTCTTTCCATTCATCTGTATGTCATTGTGTTGCACGAGTATGAAATCGTATTGTACCTTATCTTCGTGTTGTACCTGCACATCTTTGTATTGCGCATTTATGTCTTTGTATTGCATCTATGTGTTGTTTTTACCTGTGTGCCTTTGTATTGCGTCTTATTTCTTCCTATTGCATATCAATATTTGATTGATACTATAGCCTACCTGAACGTCTTTGTATTGCATCCGAAATGTCTTCGCATTCCACCCGAATGTCCAGTTCTTCGTGCTGTACCTAAATGTCCTCGTGTTTTTAAATAACATTGAGTGATTCGAAACAGACCATGATTTTTAAAGCTTTCTTTGGTCGCGAGTAGATCTTTTGTGGAGGGGTATTAGCGACGGACGTGTTGTAGATTATTGGGGAAAATCAAGACGTAAAAAACGCGAGTTAAGAGTTCGGTACAAGCAAGCCATCCATCGCCTCCGGAGGAAGAGGATCGAGAAGGCAAAGAAGTGGGATTCGCTTTCAGAATGAAAAAAAAAAAAGTTTCTAGTCAGGCCCAGTGATGGGTTTGAAAGGATGGAATTTTAGTCATAGTGGTTAGGTCAGTGTGACAAAGTGCTGCACATTGTGGAGAGGTCTGGTCGTCATGATCATGATCATACAAGATGGGCTGGAGATTTCGAAGGGAGTCATCAAATGCTTTTCTACAAAGGGGATTAACACTTTTTTTCCCCCATCTGTATGTTGCGAAACATCTTACGTGTGGTTTTTGTTGTTTTGTTTTTTGTTTAGTATTTTAGTGGGTTTTTTTGGGGGGTGGATGGGGGAGAGGGGTATTTGTTTTCGTTTGTTGTTGTTTTTACACACACACACACACACACAAAAGAAAGAAAAACTTTGGAAGAAAGCAACATATTTTGTCTAGTATGGACCCTGTCTGTGTGTTCACTTTTCTTGGAATCTGGAGAAATCAGCCAGTGTATGCACGCGCACACACACACACATTTGGACAGTTTAAGACATGATAGTAATTGTGCTATTTTGTTTCGTATTTTTTACCGTCCTGATCTGACATTGATGCATGTACCCATACTGTGTAAATAGATCACCGTGTGATTGTTCGTTTCTGTGTGGTGTGGCAATACCCCAGATTTCTTTCATGGGGAAGTTGACAATTTGTTTCTGTATTACGTGTTTTCCAATGAATCTAAAATGTGACCCAGTTTCAGTAAGTAATCGTATCTATATAATATGGGTGAAATTAAAACGGTGGATTCCATATCTGGCCTTTTTTTTTCAGGCCTTACATTTGTTGGTACGCTGTGTGTGTGTGCGCGAGCACGCGACCGAGAATGCGTCCATGTTCATACACACGTTTACTTGCCACACACTTCATGCCGGCCGCTCGTGTGCGTGTGCGAATGCGTGTGTATACATGTAATTTGTATACATAGTGATACCTGTGTGTTGCCGGTCTGTATGTGTGCGTGAGTGCATGTGCAAGTGTGTGTGCTTAGTCACCTCTAACAGTTAAACACAATCAAAGCGCAAGGGATTTCCCATAAAATGTACTTAGAAGTCATCTACACTATAAACCACTTGATGAGAAAGCAATCTAAGTTGTGATATAAAACCTTTGAAACATTTATTGTGAATCAATGTTTTAACTTTAAAGAAAATCCCTGATATACCCAACTTCCCCCACTAAAAAGAAAACAGCTGGGCAAAGGACACACTGCACACAACTTCTGCATTCAAAAAACAATTTTTTTTTCTGCATTCAAAAAACTTTCTTTTTTTTTTTTCAAGTATGCCTGCATATCATCTGTATATACATATAAGTGTGTTTGTGTGAGTGCATGTGCTGTGAAACATGGACAACGTATTGCCATCACATTCAACAACTTGAGCCGTTTCACCAGAGATGCCTATGACAGATCCTCGGCATAAAGTGGCAAGACAGGGTTGCAACCTCCAGGAGCTAGAGAGGAGTGGCCTGCCCAGCATCAAAAGCCTGCTGATCCAGTGCCAGCTACGGTGGACAGGACACGTTGTCCGCATGACAGACAGCAGGATCCCGAAGATCCTTTTGTATGGCCAGCTGAAGGAAGGCCACCGTGAACTTGGAAGACCCTGCAAGCACTTCAAGGACACTTAGACAAACCTCAAAGCCTGTGAAACTGATGCCCTTGACCGCTCTCACTGGAGGATGCTGTGCTAACACGTTTGAAAACAAGTGAACGCTGGTCATTGAGAAGCATGAGCGAAGGAAGCAGGGCTCAACTTCTGGAGACGTTTTCCCTTGCAACACCTGTGGGAAGTGCTGCGCATCCAGAATTGGCCTCGTCTCCCATATGAGGACACACACTGACAGATAAACCTGCCTGCCTACTTGTCTGACGGGAGACTCCATCATGTGCGAGCATGTGTGTGCATGCATGCATGTGCTCTGTACATGCATGTTGCAAACTAGTGTACTGGATGCATAGCTTTTTTTTTTGCTTTTTTTTTTTTAAAGGCACATACATAATCATATGCATACTTCAAAGATTTATTACTGCAAAACTGCAATAACACAGCATGACTCAACATGAAAAAAAAAAGAAATCAACTCACTGTTTTCATACAATTCCAGGAATAAAATAAGACCTGAACACAAATGTGAAACCATGGAGCAGGTATTCTCTGGTTAATCCAAACCCTTCCTTTTTATTGTTGATCTCCAGTGAACACATCAGTTCAGGAAGGTCTTTCAAGACATTCTTTTATTCCTTTTTTTTTTCTTTCAATACAATATGAACTTGGCGAGTTACTGCTCTGTCACACTCAGCAGGATAATTACAGTTTAAAAAGGTTTACGGTCCCATAGTCTTTTATGGTCATAATAATAATAATGTACATTTTTAAAGCGGCAGATTATTCATGTTTACATAGGGGCAGTGAATTCATTCAGTGTGTCAAGGACTCAGCACAGGAAAGCAGATCCAATCCTCTTTGATCTTCCCTGACTGAAGTCAGGTCCACATTCACACCCGAGCTGAGTGAGGAAACCTGGAGAAGTGCCTTTCCCAGAGACCACCATGCATGCCAAAAAAGTGCCTCCAAGTCTGACCATAGTGAAATGATGGCCTGGTGGTAACGTGTTCGCCTAGGAAGCGAGAGAATCTGAGCACACTTATTCGAATCCCAGCACAGTTGCCAGTATTTTCTCCCCCTCCACTAGACCTCAAGTAGTGGTCTGAACGCTAGTCATTCAGATGAGACAATAAACGGAGGTCCCATGTGCAGCATGCACTTAGCACACATAAATGAACCCATGGCAACAAAAGTGTTGTCCCTGGCAAAATTCTGCTGAAAAATCCACTTCAATAGGAAAACAAATAAAAAGAACTGCTGGCAGGAAAAAATACACAAAATGGGTGGCGCTCCCAGAGTAGCGACCTGCTCTCTCCCAAGGGAAAGCAGCATGAATTTCACACAGAGAAATCTTGTTATGACAAAAAAGAGTAATACGATACAATACAATACAATACAATGGACCAGAAGTTCTACACCTAACCGATTCTGCCAAAGCACCATCACCTCTGCAATGCCAGGCTGTAAACATGATGCATGAATGTTTCAGCCAAGGTTATCACAGTACAGTGTCAGGGAATCAGTGCCCTCCACTCTCTTCCATGTCCCCTCCACCCCCACCCCCACCCCTGCCCAGTCAACTGTCTTCTCTTTCTGTTTTGTCTCTGCGTTCATCTGAGATCTGCTCTGTGTCCTGGGTATCATCACTTGGGACCAACGCATCCAGTACATCTTTTGGCTGGCTGGTTACATCTGTTACAGCATCTGGCTGCTCAGCTGCCTCCGATGCAACTTGTAGCGGGTTGGGTACATCTGATACAGCTTCTGGCTGGCTGGTTGCCTCTGCTGCAACTTCTGGCTGGCTGGTTGCCTCCAATACAACTTGTGGCTGGTTGGTTGCATCTAGAATTTCTGGCTGGCTGGCTACACCTGATACAACTTCTGGCTGGCTGGTTACATCTGATACAACTTCTGGCTGGCTAGTTACATCTGATACAACTTGTGGCTGGTTGGCTGCGGCCGATACAACTTCTGACTGGTCAGTCAGCAACACAGCATTGTCCTGTGCTTCTCTGCTGGCAGAAGCCTGGGTGGATAGGTTGTCTGCACAACAAAACATTGCCTTACAGTTTGCTGTACTTCCACACTCACATTACCAAGTTTCTGCAACTCTGTGCACAAAGTTACAGTCACTACTTTCACATGTTATACATATGCTCACATATGTGTGTATACATGTATGTGTGTGTGTGTACGTTTGTTGTGTGTGGGTGTGCATGTTAGAGTGTAAGCGTACGCATGCACAAGCATAACATGTATATGTATACACATCTAAATTACCACTGTGTTTTTTTTTTTGTACATGATTTCCAATTCATGTTTGTATTTATACAGACAGCACTACCCCCACCCCCATTATTCTTTGTGATCCTGGTACACTTGGTAATAAAGAAAAATTCTAAATAAATCTAAAACATGACATAAAACTTCACAGCACCATTCTTTAACCTTACCATATGGAGAAACTGGTTACAGAGATAAATAAATTTATACACATCTAAAACATGACACACAAAGCTTCACAGAGCCATTCTTCATTCAGCCATACCATGTGGAGAAACTGTGGTGACAGGGATTCCCAGCTTCTTGGCTCGTTTCTCCATAGCAAGGCGCCGGTTCCTTTCTATTCTCTCCAACACTTCTGCTGACATCCCCTGGACAGCATCAACACGTTTGTCAGAAAAACACCAAAACCAGACTCCCAAATGCCCTTGGTGCTTGAGTTTTCACATGTACTTTCACCAACAAGCAAAATATTCAACATGACATGGCAATATTTTGTTATGGTGGCAACAAGATCTAACTGATATTCTTTCTGAAGTTAACCATCATGTTTCATCTCTTCTGGTGTTATAGTTTGATGGCTTACTTGATGGACTGTACATCCACAGAAAAAAGTGTTACAAGCAAGGGTGTAAGTGACTGAAAGGCAAATACAATTAAAACTGATAAATTTGTTCTTCTCAAACCGCTTGACAGCAAGAGAGAGAGGAGGGAGGCTGAACTGTATCAATTAAAATGGGTTTTTTAAACAAATAAAATAAGTACTCAGACTTTTTAAGGAATTGTAAATACAATGACCACAAAAAGATAGGTGTGTATGGTGTATCAGGTGGTCCAAAACACAGGTCAGCTTTCTTGCTCACTCTCAGAGACACGACATTGTGGAAGCAGCTTGTGTGCTGCACATGCATTGACTGTTTGTATTTGTAATAATGTCTTGGTGTATATATGTTGTCTTTTTTCTCTTCTGTGTCTGTATGTGCTGTTTGCCATTAAGCATGACTGTATATAAATATCTACTGTTCCATCATGTTAGGCACTTTTAGTGCCCATTATATGGAGAGTTTACACCATACATATACTGCATATTATAATTCTGTCTTGTTAACAAACTCACTTTGCCTGACGACACTTCAGAAGAGGCCGTGCTGTGTGACTGCGTAGCAAGCAAAGAGTTGTCCCCCCTGGCAGGACTGGAGACACTGGCAGCCCTTCCACCTTCCTGCCCCCTGCTGCCACACACCTCTGCTTCCATCTCTTCCTCCTCCTGTATCAGCGCATCAAACAGCTCTTCTGCGCTTGGATTCTGCCGCAACAAATAGAGAAAAGATGAAACAAGCAGCAAGTCATGCAGTGATAAAAATTGTGTCACCTAGGTCTTTCTTACATCCTCATTACTCTTTTATGATTGATGGTTTACTGCAATCAGAGAACCAGGCTTTTACACAAAACTGACAGACATGGAGGAATGTGGTGAACAGTTCTGAGCTGCTTCCCAATGACTCTTCAAAGAGACAAGAGAGAAGAAGATAATTATTGTATTTTATTGCAGTATTGCATTCTATGATATTGTACTGTACTGCATTGTATTCTATTTCTTTTTTGTCACTACAGATTTCTCTATGTGAAATTCAGGCTGCTCTCCCTAGGGACAGCACATAGTTACAGTGAAAGCGCCACCCTTTTTTTCTTTTCTTTTTTTTTATTTGCCTGCAAGTGTATCTGTTTTCCCATCAATGTGAATTTTTCTAAAGAATTTTGCCAGGGAAAACCATTTTGTTGCTGTGGATTTTTTCATATGCACTAGGAGCATGCTGCACACAGGACTACAGTTTTTCGTCTCATTAAAAGATTAACAGATCTTCCTATGATTTACAAAGGGATGCTGGTCTGAGCTGATAATGTTTTCATGTACGGACTTATATGGTCATATTTTTGAGCTGAGGTTGTGTATCGTGTCACATTTTCTGCCTTATTCAAAACTACAGGCCATAATTATTTTCACCCCTGCCCCTCCCCCTATCTCCAACCCACCACTCAATTTCAGACTTTATCTCTGTCTTAGACCTGTTCAGAATAATGTAATTTATAAGACTATGTCACAATTCAGGTGACCTGTTTTCAATACTAGCTGTTGCTCTGCCTGCTGTCACTGTGTAGAACTATTTCATAATTTTTTGTGTTTAAAACAAATGCATAATCTATCAGATATATAATTATAGCTTGGATTACAATATAACAGTTCAACTTCACAATCACTGAATGAGTTTGGGGGGGAAATATTAATAAATTAAATTAAAATTAAAAATAAAAAATAAAAATATATATATAGAATTTAAATAAATAAATAAATAAATCAGTGCTAAATTTAAGAAAAAATAATCATAGAAAAAATATTTAGAAACAAAATTCCTTTCCACAGGTTCACAAAAAAGAAAAATAAACAAACAAAACTATGTCACCAAGACAAGACATTTCTTGGGAAACAGAAATCTGAGCATCAAAATCTATTGATTATAGGTAGAAATGACAGCACCTGTTTAGAAGGCAGATTTTGAGCTTTGTCAGTGTCTTCATCTTCTCCTTCTTCACCATCCCCTCTGCTGACTGTGTCGCTTCCAAGAACAGGCAAGTCCATTCGCATTTTTTTAATACAAGTCTGCAAACAAGAAAAAAGGAGGGACACTTTTATATGTGTGTAAAAAAGAAGGAAAAGGTGTAACCAATCTGACTTGAAAATGCAAGATCTCAAAAATCTGTTACCATACGTTGCTGTTTCTTCACAATGTGTGGTTACAAACTGTGATAATCTCTGCTGTTCACACTGCATTGTTGCAGATAATTCCTTTGCTGATCTTATGCTTACATGTGTTTTAAGCAGTCTCTGGCACCTTCTACTTTTTTTTTATGCATGTGGACATAACTGCTAATCAAAGTTATTCTATGTTTGTTATATGTATGATGAGCGTTCACTGTTTGTTTTGTATGTTTTGTGTGTATGAACAAATATTGGTGTTCAAATGTTTGGCTGGATGTCTGTGCGGGATTAGGCATTCAGTTTTTGTTTTAGAATTAAAATACATGTTTTACACATACGTTTTTACACTGAACAGCTCAACAAGCATGTTTAATAAGGAAAGGTGCTACATAAATTATCATTTTTAGCATAAGTTGTAGCCACCCTTAACTGTTCAGAAATAATGTTCATACTGACATGTGACCATGTGGGTCAGAAATAATCTCTCTGACACTCATCCCACCTGCACATCCCGCTTAGCACCCAGTCGCTCCACTCGCTCCAGGACCTCATCAAAGGGCATCTTGGGAAACAGGCGGTGACCCCAGTGTTCCAGGTAACGCATTACTACGCGAAGGTCATCCACCTGGAAACAGGTGAAACAAGGAAAACACAGTAGTAACACACTGATGTAAACTGACCAACGCATAAACAAGAGCTGTTATTTGTGGTCAACATGCAACTCTGAATATAAAGCACATGCCTAAATCTATTGAAAAAAAAAAAATTTAAAAGATGGATGAAAATTCTTAGAATAAGGCACACTGGAAAACTGCTGCTTCCTCTGACTCATTATTTATTTCATTAGCTAATTTTTCCACTGTCGATCAACACACACAAAACTGAACTACAGGCATCCACAAACTGCAAACTGTTTCACTGTCATCCAGCCACTTGCTAGAATCTGTGTCATGGCTAAAAGTCTACAAACCAAAATTTTCACCCTGAAAATACGTCTTTTAGTGATATCTTTTACCACTTGACCATCATGTGTACACAGGGTCTCAACAGCAGGACTATACGGTGGAATACAGGCAGGTAGACATGTCAGCAAGTACTGCTCAGCTGAAACAACTGAGAATGAAAAAACTTTTGGCAGCAGACTAAGTGCTGTCATCTGTTTATATATATACAAGTAATTCCAGCTGAAGAAAAAATTGAGTTTAACAAATATAAATTTTCATTTCATTTTGGAAAAATAATGGATGAAGGAGAGCAAAAATAATCAATATCTAAAAACCAATCTATGTTTTCATTTGTCAGTAATAATACTGATATCAATGGACTTCAACACCATTACCACTCAGTTATCTATTGTCAGCAACAAGTATCGCTCTGTTATTCATTGTAAATAGACAACTCACTGACATCTTACCTCATGCCCTTTGCCTTTCAGCTTCACATCTTTGAAGATTCGAGGCAAAATGGGAATGCCTCTCTCCCCAATCAGTCTGCAATTCACAAACCATAATAAAGAAAGACACAACAAAAACAGTAAATAAAACACACAACAAAAACGGTAAATTTTAGAAAATGAGAAACAACCACACCAATATTGTGTGTATACATGAATACAAACACAAACACTAGAAGTAGAAGCTGAGTATGCCGACAACAAATAAGTTATGCTGACAACGAATCTTATTCTTTAACTAAGTTGAACACTCACACACACACACTGCCAGTGTATACAAACACTGTGGCACAAGCAATAAAAAAAACACCAAAAAAAACCTGCAAACATACAAAAATATTCTATTATCATTTACTATGGTACTATTAAAGAGAAAAATTACTGATCATTTTTAGCTCACAGATCATGTATTCAGTTTTCAAACACTATGACTCCTATGAGTATATAAAATAAATCTTTTGGTTGTCCTTTTGAGTATGATAGTATGTATATTTATCATATGTGTGTCCATGGTAAATTAAACAAAAATCATTTATCTTGAAATACTTTGTCAACACAAATGTTTTATTTCATTAAGCATCTGGTTTATTTTGTTTAGCCACCAGATCCACAAGATTTTCTTGGGTCATTTCCTGATCATTGCTAGATGATGTTTGTGTTGATGGGATTAGCGTTCAGCATGACAGTCTATTTCTTGTTCACAGAAAAGGAAATTTTCTATCTAAAATTACGTTAAAGTGGCATACTTACTGTGACCCACTAGTGCAGACTCTGGCAGGGGTCTGACATTCCTGTCCTATTCAAACTACTATCTGCCTATGCAGAGAAAACGAAAGTAGCTACAGCCGACATCACACACAACAATAGCCAACCAATGCACATTCCACATATACAATGTCCAGCACCAACAGTGATAATTAGTATCACAATACTTAAAACATCACAGTACTTAAAACCAATCCCAATACTTAAAACTGGTCACAGACAAACCAGAGAAAGTGTATCATACATGTTGTGTGCACCCCAGTAGATAACAAACCAGGAAGACAGTGTATCATGTGTGTGTGTGTGTGTGTGTGTGTGTACGAAAGACAACCGACCAGGGTGAGTGTATCATGTGTGTGTGTACGAGAAAAGACAACAGACCAGGGTGACAGAGTATCGTGTGTGTGTGTGTGTACGAGAAAAGACAACAGACCAGGGTGACAGAGTATCATGCGTGTGTGTGTGTGTGTGTGTGTACGAAAGACAACCGACCAGGGTGACAGAGTATCATGTGCATATGTGTGTGTGTGTGTGTGTGTACGAAAGACAACTGACCAGGGTGAGTGTATCATGTGTGTGCGTGTATGAGAGAAGGCAACAGACCAGGGTGACAGTGTATCATGTGTGTGTGTGTAAGAGAAAAGACAACAGACCAGGGTGACAGAGTATCATGTGCATGTGCGTGTGTGTGTGTGTGTGTGTACGAGAGAAGACAACAGACCAGAGTGACAGTGTATCATACATTGTGTGTATACAAGACAACAGACCAGCGTGATACTGATTGTGTACCACATGTGTGTGTGTGTGCACGCATGCACGCACGCATGTGTGTGTGTGTGTGTGTGTGTGTGTGTGTGCATGAGAAGACAACAGACCAGAGTGACAGTATGTCATTCACAGCATATACACAAGATGACAACAGACCAGAGTGACAGTGTATCATGTGTGTGTGTCTACAAGAGAAGACAACAGACCTGACACTGTCCAGTTTGGGCATGGGTCTTTTCACAGTGTTCTTGGAGGCTCCCTTCATTCCCTTCAGCTTGTCCAGCACCTTCTTGTTTTCTGCAACACAAACATTACACATAATAGTTTTAATACACTTCACTCTTTACTCTCTTTCTGCAAATGTCAGGAACCTATGCATGCTATCGTGCCCGGACTATGAGCATGTTCGATCCCCACAGGTGGGTTTTCACTTTTTAAGCCATGGCCAGCTCCTTCCAAGAGATGAATGTATCTTATAATCTGTATATAAAGCTGCTTTCCAAACAGAACAGGACATGACAATTGTGTCATGCATTTTCATTACCTTGAGTCATTTGGGCAAGGAACTTTCAGATTGCCCCATCCAAGACGTGTTATCAAAATCCAATATTTTGTTTCAATCTAAAATTTTATTTTACTGAAGTGGCAGAGAGCATGCACATCAAGTTAATTATACTGGAGCTCAAATCAGAAAAGAGATAAAATCTGCAGAAGCAGTGTGCAATTTGAAACAGTGCCAAAAAAGTTTATACAACACAATTTGTGAATGGTATTGCAATTTTCTGTTCTTCAAATAGTGAAATGGTTATCAAAAGTGTTGCATCGTACTTTAGGCTGTAAATAGAAGCAAGTCATAATAAAAATGGACAGTGTAAACAGACTATTTTTGCAAAAGCAAATCTTTTTCCTTCCTCAGTGTCTGGCTGACATCCATGTCCTTTCCACCTTTCTTTGATTCTTATCTCATTCTCACTCTGAGTCTTTAATGTCTTGATCAAAGCTTCAATTTCAATAATCAATTTCTCATGGAGGCATCACTGTGTTCAGACAAAGCTATTGCTACATCACAACTGTTAGGCAGATGCCCGACAGCAGCATACAACCCTATGTAAGTCTGGCCTTGAGTGCATATGTATATATATTTGAGTACCTATCAGAATTGATTTCTTCTACAGAATTTTGTCAAAGGACAACACTTTAGTTGCCATGAGTTCTTTTACAGTGCATCAAGTCCATGCTGCACACAGGACATCAATATATCCTCTCTACCAAATGACTACACACTCAGTTTGATCTAATCTTCCAGTTCCAGTCAAACTTGGGAGAAAGGTGTGTGAGCAACAATCAAACATAGACCCTCACAGACAAAGTACTGGCACAGTGGCAGATATGCATCTTAACCATTGAGCCACCATCCTCTTTAGTTAACCAAAGAAATGTTCTCTTAAGTCACAGTTGGACTATGATAAAGCCATAGGTTGGGTACAACTTGTGTCAATGACTAGTGAGACAATAAAATTGACAAAATGAATAGTTATAATATAGAAATTGTAGTGCAACGTAGGTCTGTATCTGGAACATGTTAAAAAGATCATGCTTGTCAAAATGGTAAACAAAAATGAGAAACAGAACATGTATAGAACAAGTAACTTTAGCCTTGTTATTCATGGTTGTTTGTTTTTTTTATATCAAGGAAACCACTTGTGAATAATCTCAAGTGTAACTATTCTGCTCAAATCTGATCCAATATATCCATTCATGCTTGCCTATTTCATCCTCAGCATATACAAATAAAATACACAATAAAATAAATTTTTAAATGAACTATTCTGCATAAATCTTCTGATTTTGTATTCCATTCAATCTTGCCTGTTTCATCCTCATTTTGTGCCCCTTGTCCTTCATTCTCCATGTCTGCCTCAGGCAAATCCGGCAACATCTGTGGAAGTTGGTCTTCATCCTCTTGGAGTTGTTCACCAAAGATGTCATCCATCTCCAATGATACCGACTCCATGGCAATGATTTATTCTGAAAATGGAGAGAAAAAATATTTTAAAATGTAATGGCATGCTTTCCATCAAAATAAAACTAAAGACTTTAGTAAAGTACCAACACGAAATTTGGGCTGAAACTGGATTTTTCTGTTTTAAGCTGAAAAGAAAAACTGAAGTGCTGCATTAACTAAAAAAACCCCCATACAAGATCAAGATGCATATAATACATATATATACAACAACAAAAATCTTTTATATATATATATATATATATATATATGTTGACTCAGCCACACCATTTCATACAAGAAGATATACTGAAAACCATAAAAAGTGTACACATTGTATCATAGTATACATGTGCAAACCATAAACTGTGTGTGATAAAGATTAACACACAGACACACTAACTTGACTGAGTCATGAGAACACATGACTTGCCTAAATCAGTAAATGATAAAAATTATACAACTGTGGATATTTATGTAGAATTTACATAGCATTCACACATGCATGCATGCATGCACATGCGCGTACACACACACACACACACAAACACACACATCGTTAAGATCAGATCTTTATACCAAATCTTTATACATATTATGCTTTTTTTTTACATCCTGCATTCAGGGCACCACACACACACACACACACACACACACACACACACACACATACAATAACACATCTCACTAAAGATCAGATCTCTGGAATGACCAAATTTTGATATATCATATGCTTTTTTACATCCTGCCCTCAGGGCAAAGAAAAAACAAGCCAAAACAACTAAAAAGAAAAAAAAGAACAATACCATAACATAACATGAAATGACAAAAGCAAAATTTTGATGAAACTGGGTACACACAATCACATACCAAATGCAACTGTATACATAACCATATCCAATACACTTTTGGTAAACATCTACAAATACACGTGCATACATACACACATACTTATATAAAATAGTCTATGTTGCTGTGGAAGAATGTCCAGTGATTTATAATTATCAGTGGTTAATGAGCTGGAGAGAGAGAGGAAGAGGTAGAGAGTGGCAGGCAGCAGAGACAAGACAAGACAAGACAAATTCTTAATTATCGAGGATAACAGATAAGCACTGGCGCACTTTTTTTCATCCAGTCCCCGCCCTGAAACAGTCTACACTACACAAAACTACATTATATATGTCACTGTATGCACTACACAATGCTACTTAAAGTCATAGAATGTGAATACTATACTACATAAACTGATAAAGGCATAAGCATGGTTAAAATAACACACACATACACACACACAGTGACAAAGAAACACACACACACACACACACACACAGAGGCACAAGCATGGTATTAATAATCAACATAAAAAAATATTTTAAAAAAACCAACAAACAAACAAAAAACCAGAACACATACACATTCTCTCTCTCTCTCTCTCTCTCTCTCTCTCTCGCACACGCACACTTACACACACATAGCATACATTGTGTATGTTAAAAAAAATACTATACTATTGTGAATATAAAACAGTAAGTCTAATAAAAGAAAAAAAAATACACATAGCAATAACAAGTGGGTTGGGGGAGGGGGGGTGCTCATTGCCAAAGGAAGCATAATTCAACATATAAATTAGTATGAGAATTAAAAATGTCACAGGTGAACGAGAGAGACAGACAGACAGACAGACAGAGGGAGACTCAGAGCGAGAGAGAGAATAAAACAATATCAAGTAATGAACAGATAACCTCATATTACATAGAACATGTGATAGAGAACAGCAGGTCAGTAAGAAAGACAAACATGCATTGTATCATCTAATCAACACACACACACACACACACACATATTTATAAATATATATATATATATATATATTTATAAATATATATATATATATATACGGACTATGCGTTTATCAGTACACATACATCAATACATTGAATTGACAATGGAGCAACTGGCAACTTCTGCATGAATATAACTACATTTAATGGAAAGAAATGAAAGAACCGAAGAAGTAAACAGAAGTAACATGCATTACAAACGAATGAAATATGAAATACTACTTCAATCCACACACATAAAAAACAGCGGTTCAATATGATGAGGTGGGGGAGTGGGGGGACCTGGGCAACCGTACACACCAAGAGTCAATCGGTATGAACAAAGTGGACATTACACTGTCATAACGTGGGAATGGTAATGTTTTTGAAGGTAGTAGGGCAGTGGTGTTGTCTGTTGCTGGGAGTGAGTTCCATAGAGTGGCGCCCGAGTAAACCAAACTGGATTCGAACAAATCAATTCTTGGGATTTGGGGGATTCCTTGATAAATTGACAGAGAATTTGTTTATCAGTGTTGGTGGTGCATTTCTTATCATAATCTTGTGCATTGTTGTTCCTTTGCTGTACTCTAATCTACGGACTAGAGGAAGAATATTCGCTTGTTTATAGTTTTGAGTCCAATAGGGATGACAGATAGACACTGAGACAGACAGACTGACAGACATACATGGAGCACATGAAAGCGGACTTACGGCGTCTGTGAAAACCGATCCAAATAATTTATTATTTGCTGTTGATCACTCAAAAGTCAAATATTTTCCAAAAGTGCTGGGCAACTCAGCGACTCGCTGATCAGGTCTTTCGTCCAGTTCGGACAGCGCGGGAAGTTGTATTGTGTTGTGTGCGCATGTCTACAGAGTATATGTATGAGAGTTGTTTTCTCTTGACTGTCCACAGAGCCCAAATCGATGTTGCAACGTTCGGCTATTTTTTGGCTGCGCCTTTCTCCAAACCTGTTTGTGCTGAGTAAATAAACAAATAAATGCTAATTTGGTTATTTTAAATTGAATATTTTTGTTTGTCTGTCTGCTTGTGATTTGGGGGGGGGGGGGGGGTGCACGAATAATTGACAAGCTCAGTCATTTTATCCGTCAAAATAATATTTCGTTTTTGTCAATAACTCATGTTTATCTCTGAGGTTCTTAAAAGTATTTATACTAGGTGCATGTTTGATATTGTTTGTTAATTTGTTCCAATAATTTGTTACTCTGTTTCTAAATGGAAACTTTCTGAGATTTGTTCTGGAATACTGCTTAAATATTTTATCTGTACTATTTCTTGTAGTGTCTACGTTCGGAGTACAAAAAAAGGATGCTTTGTTTACATCGTCAAACCCATTAAATATTTTGTACGTCTGTATCAAGTCCCCTCTTACTCTTCTTGCTTTAAGTGATGGTAGTTGTAACTACTTTAATCTTTCGATCTTGATATGCATAATCTTTTATGCTATAGACCAGCTTTGTTGCTCTTCTTTGAGCCCGTTCTGTGGCTTGTGACTGCTTTATTTGCGTTGGGTACCATACAGTGTTTCCATATTCTAGGATAGGTCTAACTAATTATTTATATAACCGTAAGAAGGTAACATCTATAAATGTAAATGCTCTTTTTATTATTCCAATCATTCTGTTCACTTTGTTTATGCTGTTTGTTATGCGTTTGTCAAATGATAATTTTTTGTCAAATGTGACACCTAAGTCTTTTTCCTCGTCACATTTTGATACTTTTATTTCCTTGTCTCCGATCATTTCATTATGTATTCTTTCTCTGGGTTTGATTTCCCAATATGAAGCACTTTACATTTTTTGGCATTAAAATATAGATTCCATGTGTCTGACCATTTTACTTATGTTTCAATATCTTTTTTTAAAATCCTGATAGAATTTTGGAGAGTTGTATAATTTTGTGTCATCTGCAAATATTTTACATGTACTCTTTAGTTCGCAAGGGAGATCATTTATGAAAAAAGTAAATAGTATAGGTCCTCATATACTACCTTGTGGTATGCCACTTATAACATTAGCTTTACTGGAGAAGGAACTACCAATCCTAACCCTTTGAGTTCTTTTTGTTAGAAAGTCCCTTATCCACCCAGTTGTGTTTCCTGTTATTCCATAAGATCCCAGTTAGTCCTCAGTAGTCTTTCATGTGGTACAGAGTCAAATGCTTTTTTGAAGTCTAAGTATAACACATCTATGTTTTCTCCCTTATCTATCTCCTTTGTAAAGTCCTCCATCACTTCCAGAAGTTGAGTCACACTATCTCCTTTGTAAAGTCCTCCATCACTTCCAGGAGTTGAGTCACACATGACCTATTTTGCGGAATCAATGTTGGCACGCAGCATACAATTTATTATCAGTCATGTGCCTAACAATAGCCTGTCTTATGAATGATTCTAATAGTTTACACATGATACATGTTAAGCTCACTGGCCTGTAATTCCCTGGGTCTGTTCTTGTTCCTTTTTTGAAAATTGGTATAACTGTTGCTGTTTTCCAGTCTATGGGCACAGTCATCTCCTCAACTGATTTGTTAAAGAGTGTGTATAAGGGGACTGCATTCTCTTCACTCAGCTCTTTTAGTATTTTTGATGGAATGGCATCAGGACCACAAGCTTTGTTTGGATTCAGAGTTTTAAGTTTCTTTTTTATAGCTTCAACCGAAACATCCACACTATCCAAAATCTTACCATTTGACTTTGGAGCTGCACTTAGAGTAGGTGCAGTATTTATATCTTCTTTTGTAAAAACACTAGAAAAAATGAATTCAAAATGTCCGCTTTTCCACTGTCAGTTTCTACTGTGTCTCCATCTTCAGTTATTAATGGACTCACTCCTGTTTTCATTTTAGTTTTTGGTTGTACATATCTCCAGAAAGCTTTAGGGTTATCTCTACAGATCTTTTTTTTTTATCCAAAGCACATGCACAAAACACAATGAAAAGGCGCGGCAATGTAGGTACTATGTTCGCTGACGTCAGAATATTACGGTTTTTCTGATTGGCTCTTCAATATAAGTCAACCAATAGCAAAACACGACACAAGTGTTTACGCACCGCTCAACCGGTGGCCAGGCATTATGCCACACCTCCCCACCACTGGCAAAGCGGTGGTCAGGGCTCAAAGGGTTAAAAAAAAAAAAAAAATGGGGGGCGGGGGGGAGGGTCTTGTTTTCTGAGCATGTACCAGTATATACTCACACACACAATCTCTTTCACGCTTGTTTATTCACTGTGCATTTTGTCACTCAGATTGTTTAGAAGTTGTTGGGGACCTTATATCATAATTATTATTTATTTATTTATTTATGTAAGCTTATCTTTTTCTTTATTCTTTTTTTTTTTCTCAAGGCCTGACTAATCGCGTTGGGTTACGCCGCTGGTCAGGCGTCTGGCATCTGCTTGGCAGATGTGGTGTAGCGTTTATGGATTTGTCCGAACGCAGTGACGCCTCCTTGAGCTACTGAAACTGAAACTGAAACTGGGGACTGCTGGAAATAATGCCAGCCAACACCCTGGTTCAGAGGTAATTTGACGTACGACATGTGGCATAATTACTCTGTGTATGGAGAACAGCTGTTGGTGTGTAACAGCTGACATTGGATTGCCCTTTAGCGTGATGTATCATGGTGTGGATTCTGTCAATGATTTTCCGTTGGTCTGTGTATTGAATTACATTTCTCTCTTTTTCTGACATTTCTGTCTGTGTGTGGATGTGTGTGTGTGTGTGTGTGTGTGTGTGTGTGCCGTGGAAACTGCGATACGTAGCCTAGAAATGAGTGTGTGGAGGAGGGGGGTAGAGGAGTGGCAGGTTAATGTGTGTGTGTGTGTGTGTGTGTGTTGGGGCTCATGTACGTTTATGTGTATTTGACTGTGCTTTCATATCTGTGAAACTGCATGTTTGGTGCATATCTGTTATGCATGTGTGGGTGTATGTGTGAATGTGTGTCTTCATGTTTTACAATTATTTGCTTATTTATCATCATTGTTGTCTTTTTTATTTATTTATTTATTTATTATTATTATTATTATTACTTTTTTATTATTCATTTATTTATGTACGCTTATAGTTGACTTCATCAAGTTTTTGCGCCTTTATTTATTATTATTATTCTACTACTACTACTACTACTACTACTACTACCTTTTTATATTATAATTATTATTTATTTATTTATTTATTTATTTACTTATTTATGTACGCTTATCTATTATTTATTCACCTTTTTTTTCTTTCTTTTTTCTCAAGGCCTGACTAAGCGCGTTGGGTTATGCTGCTGGTCAGGCATCTGCTTGGCAGATGTGGTGTAGCGTATATGGATTTGTCCGAACGCAGTGACGCCTCCTTGAGCTGCTGAAACTGAAACTGATCTACATTCATGTGACAGTTTCTTTTCGAATTCTTTTTTAGCTTCCCTTATTATTATTTTTTTTATTACATACATTACGTGCCTCTATATATTTTTGATAGTCTCTCCTTTGTTTGGTAACTAGGAACTTTTGGTACAATTTACGTTTCTTTTCTTTTTTTCTTTCTTTTTTTTTTTTTTTACAAATTTCAATGTGTTTGCATTCATCCACCTTGGTTTCTGTTTATTATTATTTTTGGTGGTTTGCTGTGGGACATTTTTTTTCTATTGTAGAATGTAGAGTGGTTTTTATTTCTTTCCAACATTGTTTTACACTGACTTCATTTAGTTTTTGCCAGTCTATCATCTTTATTTCTTCTCTCATTTGTTTAAAGTTCCCTTTGTTAAAGTTATATGATTGCTTGGGTTCTTCGCATTCCTGGTCATCACCTGTGTGGTTCGTCCGTCGGGATCGACGAGGACCATCTAGTCATCCTGGGGGTGGGTGGGTTGGGCTCTGTGGGTGCGCAGATGACTGGTCAGGCCAATCCGCGCCCGGAAGGTTCTGACGCAGTGTGGACAGGGGGTGGTGGCGGCTGTCGGGTACTTGCTGGCACTGCTTTTCCTGGCTTGTCTGCGTTGCTCTGCTGCAGCGATTCTGTTGGCCTTTCAGGATTTGGCGCCTTTGTGCTCAGCTGAACGCCACTTTGGTCTGTCCATTGCATTCAGCTCCCATGTGTCGTGGCTGATGTTGAAGGCCTTCAGAGAAGCTTTCAGAGTGTCTTTGAAGCGCTTCTTTTGGCCTCCATGAGAGCGCTTGCCATGTTGGAGTTCGCCATACAGCAGTTTCTTGGGGAGCCAGTGGTCTGGCATGCGAACTACATGGCCTGCCGAGCGCTGCTGGGCCTGCATCAAGATGGTGTAGCTGTTGGGCAGGTTTGCACGAGTGAGCACCTCTGTGTCAGGGATCTTCTCTTGCCACTTTATGCCGAGAAGTTTTCTGAGGCTGGTGGTGTGGAAGTGGTTCAGCTTTTTGGCGTGGCGTTTGTAGACCGTCCATGATTCACATCCATAGAACAGTGTGGTGAGAACTATGGCCTTGTATACTTTGAGCTTCGTCTCCAGAGTGATGCCTGTCCTGTTCCAAACGTTCTTATGGAGTCTGCCGAAGGCAGCGCTGGCTTTGATGAGTCTGGCATTCACCTCGTCGTCGATGACAACTGTGCGAGAGAGTGTATTGCCCAGATATGTGAACTTGTTCACCACGTTCAGTCGTTGCCCGTTGATGAAGATGTTTGGTTCAACGTAAGGCTTTCCTGGAGCTGGCTGGTGCATCACCTCAGTCTTCTTTGTGCTAATTGTAAGGCCAAAGTTGTCACAGGCAGCAGAGAACTTGTCGACACTGTGTTGCATGTCAGCTTCAGAGGCAGCGTTGAGAGCGCAGTCATTAGCAAACAGGAAGTTGTTGACGGTGTCTGTCCTCACCTTGGTTTTTGCTTGAAGCCTCTTGAGGTTGAAGAGTGAGCCATCTGTGTGGTACCTGATGCCAATGGCTACGTCAGCGTCTCTGAAGGCATCTGTCAGCATGGCTGAAAACATGAGACTGAACAGGGTGGGGGCAAGAACACACCCTTGCTTCACTCCGTTGGAGACAGGGAATGGTTCTGAAGTCTCTCCGTTGTCTTGGACTCGGGCCAGCATCCCATCGTGTAGTTGCCGTATGATGGTGATGAACTTTCTGGGACATCCGTACTTCGCCATGATTCTCCAAAGGCCATCTCTGCTAACAGTATCGAAGGCTTTGGTCACATCGACATAGGTGGAGTAAAGGTCGGCGTTCTGTTCCTGACACTTCTCCTGGAGCTGCCTGGCAGCAAACACCATGTCTATAGTCCCGCGTTCTTTCCGGAAGCCACACTGGCTCTCTGGTAGGAGACCTTGCTCAAGGTGTGCTATGAGACGGTTGAGTAGCGCTCTGGCCAGAGTCTTGCCTGCAACGGACAGCAGGGATATTCCACGATGGTTGTCACAGGCCTGACGATTTCCTTTGCACTTGTACAGGTGTACAATGGAAGCGTCTTTGAAGTCCTGTGGAACTGCCTCATGCTGCCAGATAAGCTGGAACAGCTGATGAAGCTTCTCAATCAGTGCCATACCACCTTCTTTGTAGACCTCAGCTGGAATGGAGTCTGAGCCAGGGGCTTTGCCACTGGATAGCAGACGGATAGCTTTCTGGGTCTCCTCCAAAGTTGGAATGGCATCCAATGACTCACTGACTGGCACCTGGGGGAGTCGGTCGATGGCTTCATCATTGATGGTGGAAGGGCGGTTCAGTACACTGTCAAAGTGTTCAGCCCATCTCTCAAGGATCCCGTCCTTGTCAGTGATCAGGGTAGAACCATCAGCACTGAGGAGTGGAGCAGATCCGGAGGTGGTGGGACCGTAGACTTCTTTCAGGCCGTTATAGAAGTTCTTCATGTCGTTCCTGTCTGCAAAGCTCTGGATCTCATCAGCTTTGTTGTTCAACCAGGAATCCTGCATATGCCGCAGCTTCAGCTGGATGGTGCTGCATGCGCTCTTCAGTATGTCTTTCTTTGACTGTGACTTGGGATCTTCAATGTGGGCTCTGTAGGCTTGGCGTTTGTCTTCCAGCAGCTGCTTGATCTCAGTGCAGTTCTCATCAAACCAGTCTTTGTGCTTCCTGGCAGAAGACCCCAGGCACTCCGTGGCAGTGTTGTACACTGTCTCATGCAGTGCGCCCCATGCTGCCTCCACATTCTGGTTATCCAGCACGGTGGACTCAAGGCGTTCCTCCAGGGTGTCAGCAAAGCTCTGCTTGATGTTGCCTAGCTCCAGCTTGTTGACATTCAGGCGTTTGGGTGCTTTCATGCCCTGAGGCCGTCTCTTGGGCTGGATGCGGAGGTTGAGCTTGGAGACGATAAGGCGGTGGTCTGTCCAGCACTCGGCGCCGCACATGGCCCTCGTGACTCGTACGTCCTGCCTGTCCCTCTTCCTGTTGATGACAAAGTCGATGAGATGCCAATGCCCAGACCGAGGATGCATCCATGACGTCCTGTTACGGGTAGGGAGGCAGAAGACGATGTTTGTGATAAGAAGGTCGTGCTCGGCACATGTCTGGAGAAGTAGTTGGCCATTGCTGTTACAGTTACCAACCCCATGCTTCCCAATCACGCCTTCCCAGGAGGTGCTGTCACAACCAACTCTCGCGTTAAAGTCACCAAGAATGATGAGCTTGTCTGTGTTGGGAACAGTGGCGATGACAGCGTTCAGGTCCTCGTAGAACTTGTCCTTGATCTCATCCGGGTTGGTCATGGTGGGCGCATAGGCGCTGACAATGGTGGTAAACTTCTTCCCGTTGCATAAAGGGAGTTTCATCGTCATCAGGCGATCGTTCACTCCTTTCGGGGGGCCAGCCAGCTTGCCAACGAGGGTTGTCTTCACTGCAAAGCCAACTCCAGCCTCACGTCTCTCCTCAAGTCCGCGACCACTCCAAAAGAAGGTGTAGCCTGCGCCTCGCTCACAGAGTTCGCCTTCTTCTGCCAGTCTGGTCTCACTTAAGGCAGCGATGTCGACGTTGTACCTGGCTAGTTCATTCGCAATGAGTGCTGTGCGTCTCTGTGGTCTGGGTGAGTCGCCTCTGTCCAGAAGCGTACATACGTTCCATGTGGCAATGGTCAATGGGGTGCTCCTTGTTTTCTTCTTTCTTTCCTTTGTGTGTCGACCGCTTGAGTAGGGTCCCCGTCAGCCGCGGTATGCTGACTAAGGTGGTGTGGAGCAGGCAATGTTTAGGGCACCTTTTCTAGCCCTTTCCTCATGCCATGGAGGTGAGCAGTGCTGTCCTGAAGAGGGCTGCTCAGTCGCTCAGGGGGCTGCCGATCTCCACCGTTGCTCCAGTCGGTGAAAAACGACCCTGTGGCCTGAGCCGCCTGTGTGCAGGTCCGCGACTACGACTGCCAGTGTACCCACACCTGTCGCTTCGTCGCTCGCCTGTCGCCACAGGGCTTGGGGAAAATGATGTTTAGGGCACCTTTTCTAGCCCTTTCCTCATGCCATGGAGGTGAGCATTGCTGTCCTGAAGAGGGCTGCTCAGTCGCTCAGGAGGCTGCCGATCTCCACCGCTACTCCAGTCGGTGAAAAACGACCCTATGGCCTGAGCCGCCTGTGTGCATGTCCGCGGCTACGACTGCCAGTGTACCCACACCTGTCGCTTCGTCGCTCGCCTGTCGCCACAGGGCTTGGGGAAAATGATGGTATGGGATGAAGGATGACTGATGACTTGCGCGATGACTTTGTTTATAGTGAGGAGGAGTTGCGCACCGTCGACCTCACTCTCTTGTCCGAGACCCTCTGTATCCAGTGGCAAGACGAGGTCAAGACGACTGGAGATGGAAACGGATGCAGTGGATGACCAGGATGTCCTATGTGCCTCATCCTGCCCTCAGCACTCGACAGTGCTCTGCTGCAACCGCCTTCCTCTCCGTCGAACCATGAAGGTTTCTTCCGCAGAGTCCGCCGGATCCAGTCTTCACATGCTTGGGTAGACAAGCCCTAACTCACCGTGGGTTTGAAACCCGTCGGCTGCCCTCACCTAGTTTAGCCAGCCTGTCAAACCCGTTGCCCGGGGGTTGGGCGCTGCCGCATGCTAGCAGCTTCTAGGACCCATAGGTGAGAGCTGGATGCCGGTGGGGACCAACAGAGACGAACCACTCCCGGAAGAGCGTGACAAGCCCCACCTCTAGAGGTACTACCCCTCCCGTGCACCTAAGTACAGTGAGAACATAAGCACTTCATGGTCACTTTTACATATAGGGGCTAGATGTTCTATATCTGATATTTTGTCTTCATCATTAACTATTACCAAATCCAGTATATTTGCTTTTTGTCCTTCTCTTTGTCTTGTTTGCTTTACTACTTCAGTCAAGAATGCATCATGTAAACAGTTTATGAATTTCTGTCCTCTTTCGCCAGAACATGTTCCTTTCCAATTGATATCTGGGAAGTTAAAATCACCTGTAATGCAGACTAAGTCAAACTGCTTCAATCTTTGCTCACTGAACAGATCAAACATTTTTTCATCATTTTCAATTGTTGTACTTGGGCTTTTGTATGTAGTTCTAATCAATATCTTTTGTCTATCTTTAGTTGTAATATAAAGGTAGTCCACAAGCTTTCTTCAAAGTTATTATTTTCCATTAGTGTGTGTTCTTTAGCATTTATGGTGTCCTTAACATACATTACTATGCCTCTTTTGGGTTTCTCATTAAAAAAAATAGTTCATAGCTTGGAATTGAATATTCTTGTAAGTTTACTTCTTTTTTTTTTTTTTCTTTTTTTTTTTTTTTTTTTTTTTTTGCTGTAGATTCTGTTACTATAATGATATGTGGTTTACTCTCTTCTATCAAAGCAAGTAGCGCATCTTTCTTATTTAGAAGGCCATCTGCGTTTGTATACAAAAGTGAATAAGAAACTTCCTGTGCAGTTTTTCTAACATTAACAAACTCCTTTTTATAACTATGTACATGATCTTGTGCTTTGGGGTTAGGTCAGTTTTTTCCCTGGTCTCCCTGGCCAGGCCTGGGTTTCCATTGGACATGCGCTATCTTCCTACCTCGGATTCCAATATCCTTCTCTCCCTTCTCTATTCTCTGTTGGAGTTCTTCCCTCAATTCTTTGTTCTCTTTTCTTTCTGATGGTGTATAGTCTGAATTGATGTACACCCTTTCTTTCTGGTCAGTCACTCTTTGGTTCAGTTTCCGAGCGTTCCTCAGGATCTCCCTCTTTGCCTCATTCGAACTGACTTTGACCTTACTTTGGATCCTAAGTTGGTTTCCATGTCTCACTGGTTCCTTGACAGTATCTTCTTTCAGTTCAGGGCAGATCTTCCCCACTACTTTCTTTATCTTTGACATGTCCTCTTTCACTCTATCCTCACTATTCTCACCACTACTTTCTGGGATGTTTGTGAAAATCAAGTTTAGCTCTCTTTTTTCTTTCTCTACCTTCTCTTCCCACAGTTCTATCACCTTCTCTCTACGACCCCCTCTATCTTGTCTTCCAGAGCCTTTCCGCTACACCCATCCTCTAGTCTTTCTAGCCTTTCATCTACTTTCTCAAACAGTCTGATCAATCGGTCGATCTTTGCTTCTACTTCACTTTTGTTTTCACCCTCCCCCGAGTAGCATTCCTGACAGATCCATTCTATCCCTTCTTCTTTATCAGCTTTCTCACTCAGATACCTGAAGTCCAGGTCTGTGAGTGAAGTACATTCTTTGTGAGACCATTGTTTGCAGTCGTGACACTGGATACTCATTTCGTCTTCTTCTCCCACCTCACATTTAAGGCAAATGAAGAATTTTGCCCTCTCCTCCAATGCACTTCGACCTTCCTTTTTTTGTCTTCATCTTTTTGCGAGTTTCTCCTGTCTTTCACCCCCCCCCAAACCCCCACGGTCGATCCTCTTCCTCTGGTACCGATCTTCCCCACTCCTCTAGAACCTTTTCCAGACATAATTTGTTATAAAGAAATTATGACATTTTTTCTGGTCAGGATTAGGATTTGATGATAACTGAAATTAACTTTTTAAGCTAATTAATTCTTTACGGTTTACTTGTACGCACAAAAAACTGGAAAACATGCTGTTTCGTTTGTGTGAGAGTCAAACCAAAACTACTGACATACATCTCCTGTGTGAGCTGGGGATGATCAGGCCTTGGTAACTCTCGCAACTGAAAGTCAATGAAGTCAACTGGTGTGTGTCGTCTTCACGGCCATTTACAAAGAGAGCTCGAAGTGGAGCAGTCATCTTGTTGACATTTTGTTGCTGAGAGGAGTGAAAGGTAAGATTTCTTGTTCATTTGTTTGTTTTTGCAATGGGTGAAAATGAATTAGAAAATATGTAAGACTGGAAAAGAGAAGAAAAAAAAACCAACAGCAGAGCAAACATTCAGAAACACTTGAACAGTGACTAAATGACTTAAGCAATGATACTGATTTAGAGCCAATGCCTGGAAGTTCACGTTCTAAGGACTGTACCTGTGCCAGTTTCGTTTATGCAAAGTCTGTGAGTGTGACCAAAATTTAATGTAGTGAATGTGCTTTTGAGGAAAATTGTCAGGGAATAAGTGTGATGCCTGAATCTGTAGGAACAGAGAAGTATATATCATATGTATGTAAAGCCAAATTAAGACAAAAGGTGTGTGTGTGTGTGTGTGTGTGTGTGTGTGTGTGTGTGTGTGTGTGTTTGAGTTAGATGGATTAGATGTGGTTCGTCCGTCGGGATCGACGAGGACCATATAGTCATCCTGGGGGTGGGTGGGTTGGGATCTGTGGGTGCGCAGATGACTGGTCAGGCCAATCCGCGCCCGGAAGGTTCTGACGCAGTGTGGACAGGGGATGGTGGCGGCTGACGGGGACTTGCTGGCACTGCTTTTCCTGGCCTGTCTGCGTTGCTCTGCTGCAGCGATTCTGTTGGCCTCACAGGATTTGGCGCCTTTGTGCTCAGCTGAACGCCACTTTGGTCTGTCCATTGCATTCAGCTCCCATGTGTCGTGGCTGATGCTGAAGGCCTTCAGAGAAGCTTTAAGAGTGTCTTTGAAGCGCTTCTTTTGGCCTCCATGGGAGCACTTGCCATGTTGGAGTTTCTTGGGGAGCCGGTGGTCTGGCAGAAGTAAGACCTGTGGACACAGATCGTTTTCTTTTCAATCGCCAAAGACGTGGAACAAGCTCCCTGATAACCTCCGTCATTCTGATTCCCTCGCATCTTTTAAATCCCGTCTCAAAACTCACCTTTTCCCTCAGCAATAAGTTCAATTGTGGCAGGTCCACTTCCTTTTCGTTAGGTGTGCTTGACTATGTGTGTATACATATGTATGTGTACATAACTACATGCATGTATATGAATGTGTATTGTGTGTGCGTGTGTTTCTGTAAGTTTGTGCCTGCCTATGTGTGCGTATGTGTTAGGGTAGCTGTTAGATACACATGTATGTTAAAATGTATGTATGCAGTGTGTGTGTGTGTGTGTGTGTGTGTGTGCGTGCGTGCGTGTGTGTGTGTGTGTGTGTGGTCACAGTTTGGTGTGTGTATGTAACATAGATATAATGTTTTATGTTAACAAAAGCGTTTTTGTAAAGCACCTAGAGCAGATTTCTGGATAGTGTGCTATATAAGTATCCATTATTATTATTATTATGCGAACTACATGGCCTGCCCAGCGCAGCTGGGCCTGCATCAAGATGGTGTAGATGCTGGGCAGGTTTGCACGAGTGAGCACCTGTGTGTCAGGGATCTTCTCTTGCCACTTTATGCCGAGAAGTTTTCTGAGGCTGGTGGTGTGGAAGTGGTTCAGCTTTTTGGCGTGGCGTTTGTAGACCGTCCATGATTCACATCCATAGAACAGTGTGGTGAGAACTATGGCCTTGTATACTTTGAGCTTCGTCTCCAGGGTGATGCCTCTCCTGTTCCAAACGTTCTTATGGAGTCTGCCGAAGGCAGCGCTGGCTTTGGCGAGTCTGGCATTCACCTCGTCGTCGATGACAACTGTGCGAGAGAGTGTACTGCCCAGGTATGTGAACTTGTCCACCACGTTCAGTCGTTGCCCGTTGATGAAGATGTTTGGTTCAACGTAAGGCTTTCCTGGAGCTGGCTGGTGCATCACCTCAGTCTTCTTTGTGCTGCTTGTGAGGCCAAAGTTGTCACAGGCAGCAGAGAACTTGTCGACACTGTGTTGCATGTCAGCTTCAGAGGCAGCGTTGAGAGCACAGTCATCAGCAAACAGGAAGTCGTTGACGGTGTCTGTCCTCACCTTGGTTTTTGCTTGAAGCCTCCTGAGGTTAAAGAGTGAGCCATCTGTTCGGTACCTGATGCCAATGCCTACGTCAGCATCTCTGAAGGCATCTGTCAGCATGGCTGAAAACATGAGACTGAACAGGGTGGGGGCAAGAACACACCCTTGCTTCACTCCGTTGGAGACAGGGAATGGTTCTGAAGTCTCTCCGTTGTCTTGGACTCGGGCCAGCATCCCATCGTGTAGTTGCCGTATGATGGTGATGAACTTTCTGGGACATCCATACTTCGCCATGATTCTCCAAAGGCCATCTCTGCTAACTGTAACGAAGGCCTTGGTCACATCGACATAGGTGGAGTAAAGGTCGGCGTTCTGTTCCTGACACTTCTCCTGGAGCTGCCTGGCAGCAAACACCATGTCGATAGTCCCGCTTTCTTTCCGGAAGCCACACTGGCTCTCTGGTAGGAGACCTTGCTCAAGGTGCGCTATGAGACGGTTGAGTAGCACTCTGGCCAGAGTCTTGCCTGCGATGGACAGCAGGGATATTCCACGATGGTTGTCACAGGCCTGACGATTTCCTTTGCGCTTGTACAGGTGTATGATGGAAGCGTCTTTGAAGACCTGTGGAACTGCCTCATGCTGCCAGATGAGCTGGAACAGCTGATAAAGCTTCTCAGTCAGCGCCATACCACCTTCTTTGTAGACCTCAGCTGGAATGGAGTCTGAGCCAGGGGCTTTGCCATTGGATAGCAGACGGATAGCTTTCTGGGTCTCCTCCAAAGTTGGAATGGCATCCAACGACTCACTGACTGGCACCTGGGGGAGTCGGTCGATGGCTTCATCACTGATGGTGGAGGGGCGGTTCAGTACACTGTCAAAGTGTTCAGCCCATCTCTCAAGGATCCCGTCCTTGTCAGTGATCAGGGTAGAACCATCAGCACTGAGGAGTGGAGCAGATCCGGAGGTGGTGGGACCGTAGACTTCTTTCAGGCCGTTATAGAAGTTCTTCATGTCGTTCCTGTCTGCAAAGCCCTGGATCTCATCAGCTTTGTTGCTCAACCAGGAATCCTGCATATGCCGCAGCTTCAGCTGGATGGTGCTGTGTGCGCTCTTCAGTATGTCTTTCTTTGACTGTGACTTGGGATCTTCAATGTGGGCTCTGTAGGCTTGGCGCTTGTCTTCTAGCAGCTGCTTGATCTCAGTGCAGTTCTCATCAAACCAGTCTTTGTGCTTCCTGACAGAAGGCCCCAGGCACTCCATGGCAGTGTTGTACACCGTCTCATGCAGTGCTCCCCATGCTGCCTCCACATTCTGGTTGCCCAGCACGGTGGACTCAAGGCGTTCCTCCAGGGTGTCAGCAAAGCTCTGCTTGATGCTGCCTAGCTCCGGCTTGTTGACATTCAGGCGTTTGAGTGCTTTCATGCCCTGAGGCCGTCTCTTGGGCTGGATGCGGAGGTTGAGCTTGGAGACGATAAGGCGGTGGTCCGTCCAGCACTCGGCGCCGCACATGGCCTTCGTGACTCGTACGTCCTGCCTGTCCCTCTTCCTGACGATGACAAAGTCGATGAGATGCCAGTGCCCAGAGCGAGGATGCATCCATGACGTCCTGTTACGGGTAGGGAGGCAGAAGATGGTGTTTGTGATAAGGTCGTGCTCAGCACATGTCTGGAGAAGTAGTTGGCCATTGCTGTCACAGTTACCAACCCCATGCTTCCCAATCACTCCTTCCCAGGAGGTGCTGTCACAACCAACTCTCTCACGTTAAAGTCACCAAGAATGATGAGCTTGTCTGCATTGGGAACAGTGGTGATGACAAGTTTGCTTTTCTTGTAATCACCTATATCTTTATGCATGCTTTTGTTGTTGTTTTTTGTCTCGAGCATTTCCCCTATGTGACAGAGTTGCAATCAATGCTTGCTACCTATTGATTTTTAGTGAGTTTTGTATGACACGGCTTGATTCATAATGTGCATTGCTCTGATGTTGGAGAGCAATATGTATTTCAAGATAGGCATTTTCTTAAAAAAAAACTGAGTATTCTCGCCTGCCTTAACTGCACTTCTGTTTATAAAGAAATACTTTTTCTTATGAATGCCACATTGGGATGTTTGGGAAGGTTAGCTTTATGATTTGGCATTCAAGGTGTTTGAATTACATTTGATGTTGCTGATGAAGCAAATATAAATTATGTAAAATGTCATAGAGTGAAACTAAAAATGTCAATGACCTTGTATTTGTAAAAATGATTTTCCACAATGTCGTGTAATCTTATTCAAATAAAACTCCTGTTGCTGTTTTTTTGTTGTTAGTGTTTTTTAACATGTGTGTGTGTGCGCGCACGCATGTGTGTGATCATAATCAATAGCAAAGTACCACAGGGACATGAGAAAGCCCATCAAAATACCACTGGGATACCACTGGGGACATGGGGCAGCCCATCAAAATACCACAGGGACTTGGGACAGCTCATCAAAATACCACTTGGGACATGGGCAGCCCATCAAAATACCATCCGACCCCATATGGTTTTCATGTGGTAAGCCCATCTGAGATGGGTTTTTGATGGGCTGCCCATCACAGACATGGGATTGCCCACTGGGATCCCAGCAGAAACTCATGTTGGTCCCACTTGGAAACCCCGTTGCGAATCTTAGTGGGGCCCACCTGTGTTAGCCCAAGTGGGGCCTATTTGGTTAACCATGTGGGGCCCACGTGGGACCCATTTGGCTCTGCTGTCTCTCATAAATGCATGGGAAGAACCGTAAACAAGCAACAACAATTCCGTTAGACAAATTCAAGGAACACTGAAAATTTGTCCAAAATAAATACAAGTGACCAGCCCATAATCTCACAGGAAGAAGAAACTGACAGATTATTGGGAGAATTTATTGAATCAGATGAAGCAAAAACAATTCTAAATAAAAGTTTCACAGAAGCAGAACTTTGTTCTATTGTTAAAAAGCTAAAGTTTGATAAATCCCCCGGAATTGATGGAATTATCAATGAAGCCATTTATCATACCTTTGATAAATTAAAACAGTTTTCAACAGAATATTTGAAACTGGCACCTTACCAGATGACTGGCTCACTGGTACCATTGTCCCCATTTACAAAATAAAGGAGACAAAAATGACCCGAATAATTACAGGGGCATCACATTACTCTCATGCAGTGCTAAATTCTTTACTGCTGCACTCAACGAAAGGCTATGCACCTTTTCTGATACCTTAGATATTCTTTCCGAAAACATGCTGGCTTTAGACCTAACCACTCTACAACTGATCACATTTTTGTAATGAAATGTTTGAATGACATAATGAGAAGCAGGAAGAAAAAATTGTTTTGTGCTTTCATATATTATGAGAAAGCATTCGATAAAGAATGGCATACAGGCTTATGGACAAAACTAAATCGCTCTGGAATCAATGCCAAGTTTTCAATATTGTCAGGAACATGTCTAAAGGAATTGCTTCATGCATTTCCTCAAATGGCGCTGTTTCTGAGTCGTTTGCAGTTTATCAAGGTGTTCGCCAAGGAGAAAACCTACCGCCCCACCCCCCTTTTTGTTTGCTTTGTATGTGAATGATGTGGAAACCCACCTTAACAGGAATGGTTGCTCCCCTGTTGATATGGGACTAAGCCATGATGAAAGAGTATCTGAATACTTCAAACTATTGCTAGTTCTGTATACTGATGATACAGTAACATTTGCTGACTCAGAAGCCATGCTTCAGAAGGTGCTAAACGAACAAGAAGCATATTGTAATGACTGGAAAATAAGTGTGAATTGCTCCAAAACAAAAATAATGGTATTCTGCAGTAAGAAACTAAATTACCAGAAAGTTACTTGCTTTAAATACCTAGGACTGACTTTCGATTTCACTGGTAAGTTTAACATAGCTGTGAAACAATTAAAAGATCAGGCCAGACAGGCAATGATGGCACTGATAAGAAAAAGCAGACAACTTCAGCTCCCTATTTCCTGTCAATTAGACTTATTCAATTCACTGGTCATGCCAATATTAACTTATGGTTGTGAAGTTTGGGGTAATAACTGCGTTGACATTGCCGAATCATTACACTTGGAATACTGTAAATACATACTCCAGCTTAAAAAAAGCACTCCAAACTATTTCATCTATGGTGAAACGGGACGTTTCCCCCTGTTTGTGCATGTATATTGCCGAATGATCAAATTCTAGCACAAATTGTCCATTGACACATTGACTAGTAAAAAAAATTCTACTCTTGCATGCTGAATACATTAACTGAATGTTTTAATTTACAAATACACAAAAATGACTGATTATTTAAAGTCTAACAGATTCTAGATGAAAATGGGCTGTCTTTTGTGTGGTACTACCCACAATCTGTACCAACCGCATGGGTGATAAACAATCTGACCCAAAGGCTTAAAGATGGGTAGAAACTTGTCGTAACTCTACAAAATCCAATAACTACAGTTTATTTAAAAGCCAAATAGATTTTGAAGATTATCTAGACATTTTGCCAATGTGCTTTTGCATCCTAACGTTGAAACTCAGAACACGTAATGACAAACTACCAACTGAGAAAGGGAGACACATGAACATACCACAAGCAGCAAGATTGTGTCATCTTTGTGACACGAATCGAGTGGGAGACGAATACCACTTTGTCATGGAATGTCCTGCAATTCAAAATCTCTGCAAACAGTATTTACCAAAGTATCACAGAACACGTCCCAACTTCCACAAATATGCAACATTAATGTCTATCAGTAGTAAGAAAAAGTTGCTAAATTTTGCTAAATTCGTTAGAAGGTTTTAATGTGTTTCGTTAGGAGCCAGTTTCAGTCTGGATTCTTTACCACTTATGCCTTAACTGTAGTTGTTGAATAGGAATTAGAACAATGACATGTGTTAATCTTGACACTGCATCCCGTACATATCCATTTGCAATTACATGATCATATTTTTTATATGTCTTTTTCTCTCCTGTATATATCAAACCAATTCCAGTATTACTGGCAAATGGGTGCTAAAATAACAAATTATTGTGTATTTCATTTTGTTACACCAATGGAGTCTCCCGTCGGACCGACGGACGAGTAGGCAGGCAGGCTTATCTGTCGGTGTGTGTCCTCATATGGGAGAAGAGGCCGATTCTCGATGCGCAGCACTTCCCACAGGTGTTGCAAGGGAAAACGTCTCCAGAAGTTGAGGCCTGCTTCTTTCGCTCACGCTTCTCCTTACTGGCCAGCGTTCTCTTGTTTTCAAACATCTTTATGCCACTAGAGCATAGCATCCTTCAGCGAGAGCGGTCAAGGGCATCAGTTTCCCAGGAAGCGATTTCTATGTCACAGGCTTTGAGGTTTGTCTTCAAGGTGTCCTTAAAGTGCTTGGAGGGTCTTCCAAGTTCGCAGTAGCCTTCCTTCAGCTGGCCATACAAGAGCATCTTCGGGATCCTGCTGTCTGTCATGCGGACAACGTGTCCTGTCCAGCATAGCTGGCACTGGATCAGCAGGCTTTCGATGCTGGGCAGGCCGCTCCTCTCTAGAACATAGAGGTTGGAGACCCTGTCTTGCCACTTTATGCCCAGGATCTGTCATAGGCATCTCTGGTGAAACTGCTCAAGTTGTTGACTGTGACGGCGATACGTCGTCCATGCTTCACAGCAGTACAACAAGGTGGTCAGCACAACAGCTCTGTAGGTTTTGATTTTGGTGCTGAGCCTGATGCCTTTGTTGTTCCACAGCCTGTTGTTGAGTCTGCCAAAGGCAGAGCTGGCCTTGGCGATGCGCAGCATCACTTCTGCATCAAGGGCTCCGTTGCTGCATAGGGTGCTGCCCAGGTAGCAAAACTTGTCGACTGACTTGATCTCTGTCATCAGTCTTGATTGCAGGTGGGGTGGAGGCACTGGCGTTCTGTGAGCTAGCTGGTTGGTACATGGACTCTGTCTTGCTGAGGCTGATGGTGAGTCCAAAGCGCCTGCAGGAGGTTGAGAACCTGTCCATAATGAACTGCATGTCCTTATGGATGTGTGCAGCAAGCGTGCAGTCATCAGCGAAGAGGATCTCTCTCAACAGTGCCTCAAACACCCTGGACCTAGCGTGGATTCTTTGCAAGTTGAAAAGTTTGCCATCTGTGCGAAACTGAATGTAGATGCCCCGGTTACAGTCTTGGAAGGCGTCAATCAGTATGGCAGAGAAGAGAATGGAGAACAGTGTGGGCGCCAGGACGCAGCCCTGCTTCACTCCATTTACCACAGTATCAATATTTTCCTGTACTCTCGCCTGCATGCCATCGTGGAATGACGCAATCAGCTGGATTAGGCTCTCTGGGCAGCCGAACTTTAGGAGGATCTTCCACAGACCACAGTGGTTCACCGTGTCGAAGGCCTTACTCAGGTCTACAAAGACCATGTGGAGCTCCTTGTTTTGTTCACGGCACTTCTCTTGCATCTGGCGTACGGCAAACGTCATGTCACATGTTCCCCTGCCTGAGCGGAAGCCGCACTGTGCTTCAGGGATGACTGTGTTGGAGACATGGTCAACCAGTCTGTTCAGTATGATGCAGGCGAAGATCTTGCTGGCGATGCAGATGAGAGAGATTCCACGGTGGTTATTGCAGGATGTTTTGTCTCCCTTCCGTTTGTAAATGTGGACAATTGAAGCATCCTTGAAATCCTGGGGGTCCTCCCCTCTCTCCCACATAGACTGGAACAGGGCGATCAGCTTGTATGTCAGCACCTCGCCTCCATACTTGTAGATATCAGTCTGGATTCCATCCGCTTCTGGTGCTTTTCCTGACTTTGTCAGCTTCAGGGCCTTCCGGGTCTCGGCCTTGGTGGGAGGGGCAGCTGGTGAGGCATTGACTGGTAGCTGTAGGAGGGCTGCAATTACCTCGTCAGATATGGACGAGTCCCCGTTCAGGAGGGTGTTGAAGTGCTCTGCCCAGCGGGCAAGGATGTCTTTCTTGTCTGTCAGGAGGGTGGTCTGGTCCAAGGTTCGGACAGGGGTTGATCCTGTGACTCTTGGCCCATACACAGCTCAGAGACCATCATGGAAGGTCTTCATGTCGTGAGCATCAGCAGCGGACAAGCTTTTCAGACTTTCTCTCCCACCAGGTGTTCTTCATCTCACGTAGCCTCTTCTGTACGAGTTGCCTGGTTTGCAAGAACTGGTCCTTCTTCCTCTGGCAGTCTTTATCGGAAATATGATCCTGATGCCGTATATGCAGTGTGTTCAGGATCTTGGAGATTCCAGAGTCATTCTCGTCAAACCAGTCTTTGTGGCTCCTCTGTACAAAGCCGAGTGTGTCAGCTGCTGCTGTGTACACAGGATCTCTAAATGTGCTCTTCTACATCAGTCGATGCAGGAATTTCTTGGAGAGCTGCTTGGATTTACTGCTGCAGCACGTCCTTAGTGATAGGGAGGTGGTGGATGTTCAGCTTCCTAGGGGGTTTCTGCCTGGCTGGTTGGAGCTTGCATGCAAGTCTGATGTTCATCTTGCTGCGCACCAGGCGATGGTCCAACCAACAGACCGCTCCTGTCATGCAGCGTATAATGAAAACATCACCTCTGTCCCTCTGCTGGACATTCACGTAGTCCAGCATGTGCCATTGCTTAGAGCAGGGGTGCATCCATGTGTTCTTGTACTTGTCCGCTTGTTGGAAGAGGATGTTGGTGATGGTCAGTCCATGCTGCGCGCAGAGTGAGAGCAAAAGCAGTCCATTGGAGAACCACTTGCCAGTGCTGTGCTGTCCTAGGACTTTTGGCCACGAGGAGAAGTCCACGCTGACGCGGGCATTGAAATCCCCAAGGATGATCAGCCTGTCCTTTCTGTCTACCGCTGAAATGGTGCGGCTGAGCTCGTCGTAGAAAGCTTCTTTGATGTCATCAGGGTTGGTCATCGTCAGGACATAGCAGCTGATGACTGTGGAGAAGCGATCCTGGGACAGCTTCAGACGCAGGGTCATCAGCCTATCGGTTATCCCACGTGGAAGGCTGTCAAGTTGTCGTGCAAGTTTGGTTCGTATGGCAAAGCCCACGACTGAGGTTCTTGGCGTGCCATCTGGCTTCCCAATGCAGTAGAAGGTGTAGCCCCCTCCAACTTCCTCCAGCTGGGTTTCACCGGCAAACCTGGTTTCGCTCAGGGCTGCTATGTCCACCTGGTAGCGATCAAGTATTCTGTTTGCCTTTCTGGTCTGTCGTCTCTGTCTAAAAGGTGCGAACATTCCAGGCACCCAGAGTCAGGGCATGACTCCTGGTTCTTTTCTTCTGTTGTTTTCGACCGCTAGTATTGGATGTCCAAGTAGGTGCGGTTTCCTACTAGGTACAACGTAAGGCAGGCTTTGTTTAGGGATCCTTTTATCTCCCCTTTCCCATGTGGGGAGAGCAGTGCTGTCCCTAAAAAGGACTGCTCTGACACTGTGGGAGGATACGGGCGCCTCATCTGCCCCAGTCCACGGTGGACGAACATCACCCCACAGCTGCCTGCATGCAGAGTCGTGACTAGGTACTGCCAGCAGCATCCTCTGCCTGTCCCCATTAGCACTTCTCCATCGCCGCAGGGTTTGGGAAAGCTGTGTGTTGAAGGGCTAGCTCGACGTTCCGACATTAGGCTGGTTGCCTGACCAGCACAGGTGATTTTTCTTTAGTGAAGAGGAGTTGTGCAGTCCCTTCCCCACTCTCGCCTACCGACGCTCACAGTCCCACAGGTGCAGATACTGCACGGCAGGTGCAGATTTTTTCTTCGGAGCTCCGTCTCCTAGGGGGACTTCCAGCCAAGGATAAGAGCTCCCCCTGCCCTTTGGTCATCCTCTTCCGCCTTCACAGCCGTTGGGAAAGGTTTCCTCCTCCGCCTGGTCCGTCGTTGGGTGACTTCACATGCGGCAGGTAGTACTGGGTTACATGGTACCAGTAGTAAGGGCTATGCCCCTGACCTGACATTGATTTTTTTTTTACACCATGTCACTGTTATTGCTATGCTCCAACTAATCCCTCAGTTTCCAGTTCAGGCTCAACTAGTCAATTACAGAGCCGTATTGTAAATCTAAGTTGTGATCTGTGCATTTGTCTATGGAGTATTGCTTTCGCTATTTCTATTGCATTGTATCAGACTGATGATTACATTTGGCGTTTTATTTTGTTTCATTTTATTTTTCCCCCATTTGTATTATCCCCCCTTTTGTTTCTTATTATCTTCGCTCTTCCTCTGTGGCCGTCATCATGTTATTGTCATGTTTCCTTGTTTCTCTATGACTCAAAAGAGTTAATGGGAATAAACAAACTCTGAACTCTGAACAATATTATTCGAGTCACCCGCGTGGCCAGCCAAACTGAAAGGCAAAGGGAGAAGGTTTATTTCTTGTGCTCCCTGCAGGAGTGCATTGGAACTACGTACGAATCTTTTACATATACCATACAAAGAGCAAAACGAAAACAAAAAAGCCCAAGTTCACGCAAACACGCAAAATACACATCGATAGGTAGGTATGTAAGTAAATTTTTCCGATTAGCGATTAACAACATTCTTGCCTATAATTATCAACAGACATAACTTTACCAAAAAGAACTACAAGTAGAAGAAACAAGTGATTTAAGGGTACCTTAATTCACGTGACTGACTCAGTGTCGGCCTGATTGATTGATTGATTGAATTGGATGATCAGTTAATTGGATTGGATGATTGATAAGAACTACAAACAGAAGAAACAAGTGATTTAAGGGTACCTTAATTTACTAACTGTCGGCCTGATTGATTGAACTGGATGATTGATCAGTTGAATTGGATAATTGATTGATTGATTGAATTGGATGCTTATCATTCCACCTATATCGTCTGTCGGCCGGCAAGCTCAAAGTACTAACACGGAGACCGATTTGCACACAAAGCTTCTCAAGTTGCTTATAGCCAGCTGAGACGGCTCGGCCCTTTAGGCGCTCATCATTTTTCGAATTTTTTCAGATGTGTCATTCAGAGTGCTGATGGCTGAAAAAATTACTAGACTTTAGCTGCCACTCCTGCTGCTGCTCTTACCGCGATGGTCAGCTCAGATATCACTGAGCCTCATCCCTGACGACAAGTAAAACCTGCATGCCATTTTTTCCTTTTGTTTGTTTGTTTGTTGTTGTTGTTGTTGTACCTCTCGTCCAATAGATTGTGGTCTCCTCCCACCTCCAATCTGATATACCCTCAACCAGCGCGAATTTCCAGTTTCTCAAGGCGGCGTCACTACGTTCGGACAAATCCATTTACACCACCATTATTTTATCTGCTGGGCAGATTCCTGGCAACGCGATGTTCAAACCTTGAGTGCATGCGTATGATGTGTGGACCTATCAGAGCATTTCTTCTGCCGGCATAATTTCAGTTGCCAAAGGACAACACTTTAGTTTTTTTCGTCTCATCCGAATGACTAGACGCTCAGTTTCATCTTCCAGTCAAATATGGGAGAAAGGAAGGGCGAGAGAGGGATTCGAACTCAAACCACCACGGACTTTGGCAGATGAGTATCTGGCCGTTCTGCCACCTTCCTCCCTCAGTCAAATTTCGGAGACAGGACGAGACAGGGATTCAAACCCCGACCCCCAAGGACTCTGTATTAGTAGATAAGCGTCTTAACCATTCCGCCACCTTCCTCTTCAGCGTATGGAAAGGAACACCCATTGCCTTCACCTCGATCTCTCCCCCACCTCAGTTCCCCACAAACCTACAACACCTTTGAAACGTTAACTTACTCTTCCCTCTTGATGTACTTTTTCTCTTAAGGCCATAGATACTAATACCTCCTTAGAAATATTAGTGTCTGTGTTCCGACTGGCGTTTGCTTAGAGTAAAGAATGTTCCCAAGTAGGCTATTATGGACTTTGCTGTGGAGTTTGGAATATTCTTAACGATAAGCAAACTTTGCGCTGCTGAGTTCGCTCATGCAATTAACACTGCAGGCATAATAGGTATCTGTAGGTGTCCATTCCATTCATTCTCCTGCCCGGGATGGGCGTAGAGGAGACATGAGGGACTATTCCGTAGTCAGACGACGCCATCCGGTTCTATCTTCTGCCTGTCGTATCAGCGTAGCGCTATCCATATTGGTCCATTCCTTGATGTTGTCCATCCAGCATTTGGCTTGCCTCCCTCTTCGCCTACCACCCTCTAGCGTTCCCTGTAGAACTGTCTTTTGCAGTGAATTGTGGCGTGTCACATGCCCGAACCATGACAGCTTCCTCCTTTTGACCACTGCTAAGAGTGGTTCCAGTGGACCCACTAGCATAGTTATTTGGCTCTTGACAAAGTCATTGGTCTTTCTGTCCTTCCATGAGATTCCAAGCAGTCGTCTGAAGCATTTTGTCTCAAACGTCTGGACTTTCCTAGTAGTCTCTGCTGTTAAAGTCCAACTTTCACATCCATACAGCAGTATGGATAGCACCAGGGATCGGTACAGTTTGATCTTTGTTGGAAAGCTGATCTCTCTGCTCTTCCAAATCTTGCTGAGCTTAGCCATTGCTGATGTTGCGATCGCTATCCTAATCTTTATTTCAGTTGTTGAGCGACCGTCGTTTGTGAGGGTGGTGCCGAGATATTTGAAAGCATCCACTTCTTCAAGTTGTTGTCCGTTCATGAAGATTTGAGCTTGGGTGTTGGTTGAGCTGTTTACCAACACTTTGCTTTTCTCGGTGCTCACTTCCATTCCGTATGCACCTGCTCTTCCTTCTAGTCTCTTGGTGAGGTCTTGTAGTTCTTTGTTGCTGCCTCCTAGTAGATCTATGTCATCTGCGAATCTCAAGTTGTTGATGATTCTTCCTCCTATGGAGATGGTAGAGTGGAAGTCATGGAGGGTTTCGCGCATGATGTTTTCTAGGAAAAGGTTGAATAGTACTGGGGAGAGCAGGCAACCCTGACGGACACCGACTGTGGTCTTAAAGTATATTCCGATTTGGTTGTTGAGGAGGACTGCGCTGCTGGATGTCTTGTACAGCGCCTGAATGACTTGGGTGAGACCCTCCTCGATGCCAAACTGTCTGAGTACCTGCCACAGTCCATCATGCCACACCCTGTCAAAGGCTTTCTTGAAGTCTATGAAGTTGTGGAACAGGTCTCTTTGATGTTGCAGGTGTTTTTCCATCAGTAATCGGCAGGTGAAGATCTGTTCTACTGTGCTTCTGCCTGCTCTGAATCCGGCTTGTTCCTCTGCCAGGTGTTCTTCAGCCTCTTTCTTGAGTCAGTTTAGAATGACTCGAAGCATGATTTTGCTCATGTGGCTAATAAGACTGATTGTCCTGTAATTCTGGCATTGGCGGAGACTCCCCTTTTTTGGTATGGGGATGATGAGCGACCGAGTCCATTCTGAGGGCCACTGTTTTGTCTCCCAGATCTTTTGACAGATTGCTGTTACAGTTGTGACCAGCTCATTCCCTCCGTGTTTGAGCAGCTCTGCCGGAATGTTGTCTGCTCCAGGTGACTTTCCTGCTGGTAGACTGCGTACAGCTTCTTCCACTTCTTCCCTCAACACTGGCAGGGGTGAAGGTTCCCTTGATGGTGTTATGTCTCTGTCAATCAAACTGTCATCTGGTTGTATGGGATAGTTGTATAATTCTTGACAGTATTGTGTCCATCTGTTCAGAACAGCGGAGCTTTCTGTCAGTAGTTCGCCTGAGGTATCCTCAATGACAGACGATTTGTTCTGCTGCGTCTTGGTGAGTTTCTTCAGTGTGGCATAGGCAAATTTGCTGTTTCCTTCTTCCATTCCTTTTTCGATCTTCTCACAATGGTCGTTGATCCATTGTTCTTTGGCTTCTTCCATCTTTTTTCTCACAAGTTTATTGGTTTCACGATACTGTGCGGCTTCGTTAGGGCTAGTGTTTTTCGTCTTCTTCAGGGATCTTCTCTTATCACACAGGTCAAGGATGTCGTTAGAGATCCATGGCTGGTGTTTCTTCCTCTGTCGCCCCAGTACCTCTTCAGCTGTTTCACGGACTGCCTCATTGAAGGTGTTGGTGAGGTCGTTGATGTTGTTATCCAGAAGGCTGAGTGCCGCAAACCGTCCCCCGAGCTGAGCTTGGAAGACCTCTTCAATCTCCGGGTCTTTAAGCTTCTCCAGATCAAACTTGATACCGGGTTGCACCGCTTGGTGTTTTTTCTTCAGCTTCATCTTCATTGTGAGCAGCACAAGGTCATGATCACTGCCTATGTCAGCTCCAGGGTAAGTCCTCGTCTTTGCTCTGTTGATGCTTGATTTGAAACGCCGCGGGGTGAGGACAAAGTCAATCTGGTTGTGAGTTCTCCCGTTCGGTGCATGCCAGGTTGTTCTTCTTGACAGTTTGTGAGGGTAAAGAGTGTTAGCAATGGTGAGCCTTTGACTGCACGCAAACTCCAGAAGGCGAAGTCCCCTGTCGGTGTCTCCTGTGCCATACTGGCCCACTGTTCCAGCCCAGTCGTTGTAGGCATCTGAGCCAATTTTGGCATTGAAGTCCCCCTGTACAATGATGATGTCTTTTTGGGGGGCCTTCTTGATGGTGTCTTCTATTTTTTCGTAAAATTCTTCGACATCCTGGTCTTCATGGTCAGTTGTTGGTGCATATACTTGGATGATTGTGATGTTATTCGGTTTAGCTGACACTCGAATACTGATGACACGGCTGGTAACTGGAGTGCAGCTCATGATGCATCCAATGACTTCTTTGCGTACGATGAAACCTACGCCATGTTCATGTCGAGAATCTTCACCACTATACCACATCTTGTGTCCGTCATCCGTCATCATCTCTCCCAATCCCGTCCATCGTACTTCTGATAACCCCACAATGTCCCATTGGTAACGTTTTAGTTCATGCTCAAGTTCTTTCACTTTGCCGCATTGATATAGCGTGCGGACGTTCCATGTTCCAATGATGACTTTTTCTTGTGGCAACTTAAATAGTTCTTTCGCTCCAGTAGCTGACTTTACACTTCCACCCTGGGGCAAGCCAATGGTAAGCGCGGTCGTTGTTGATCCGGGCCTCGACCGATCCGGCATGTTGCTGGCTATGGTTGTGTCCTTCATGTCTTTTTTGTGGGCTTAGGTTATTCCTTGGTGGCGCCAATCTCCTCTCCAAGTCTCCTACCAGTTATACCGCCGGTTACTCGGTCGCGCCATGACACAGCAAGCTTAGTGAAGACATGGACGCCACGGGAAGGCGTTGCTGTGGACACAATAATGTAGGAGAGGCCTTTTGCAATAACCTTACTGTCTGGCAAGCCAGGCAGTGGCTATGCGGCGATCACTTCACCTGGAAAGGAGAGGTTATCGAGTGACACATCACTTTCCTTGAGTGAGCGGGACGTCCAGCACCAGACCTCACCCCAAGTAACGTCAAGCCTGTTTTAACTCACTCAGTACGGTCAGTCCTCTCTTCTCCTCTACACAGACCCCTCGGATGTCCAGTGGGTGTCTGAATGACCCAACCTTTAGCTTCCGTCGTCAGAATTGTGGTATCTTTGTCAACATTCACCTCTTCAGTATAAGAGCCTTCCGCTTGCAATATTTTGTTGATGGTAATTGGGCTGAAACGCTGTTAACATCGTCTCTTTCGCCGTTCGTATGGAGAGAGTTAACTACAATTTGAAAGCTGGGTTTGGCAGGACGCAACGTGGTATAGCACAGCTGATCAATGTGTCAGAGCGTAAAATGCGAAGCAGTGTAAGTCCCTGCCTGTGTCTTTGTTTGGCTAGTTAATGCCTTTCTTCTTCTCAGTTTGATTGAAAGTTTTAAGAGCATGTTCGAACACCTTCCCTGTTTCTTGTAATGTTAGTTAGTGATGAAGTTCTTCTCGTCTCACTCTGTCTCAAGACCTGTCCTTGTGCTCTGTGTCGTATTTGTCTACAAATTCCTCTCGTTGCCTACTAGATGAAAGTTGATCAGAGAGCAAACTTTCCATCTTCCCTAACAGAAGAGCAGCCCATTTCTCACACTGTTATACTGAGGGGATAATCCACAAAACCTTTCGTGTGACACTTAGTGTAGATAAATCCACTACGACGACTTTTTCGTCGTGTGATACAACCCACCCCAGGTGCTCAGCCAAAAAGACAAATGGAAAGTTCGTGTGTTTTACTCGTGTGTTTTACTGGTGTTTATTTGGAAAGAGGGGTGAAGCTACGTACTTGCCCTTTATCCAGTGTGAAAGAATTTGATCTGTTAGCTAAGCTATATCGAAGAAGAATAGCCTGGAGGTTAATGATTAAAAAAAAATTAAGAATAATGATAATGGACATTTGTTGAGCGCTATCCTCCATTAAAGAGAGCTCAAAGCGATTTACAATAAACATCACACACACACACACACACACACACACACACACACACACACACACACACACACACACACACACACACACACACACACACACACACACACCGAAAGAGAGAGTTTGCATGGCTTATAACTGAAAAGGTATGGAAGGTCTATGGATAGACGTTTTCCAAAAGATGTGTTTTCAGACCAGTTTTAAAAGATTGGAATGGGGCAGAGTGGCGAAGGTCGTGAGGTAAACTGTTCCAGACAGACGGAGCTGAATAAGAAAAGGAAGAATTACCGACTGATGCGTTTTAACACGGGGAGCAAGTAGCCGCCGTGAATCGGAAGATGATCTGAGTTGTCGTGGGGGGGTGTAAGTTTGAGTCAATTATCTCAGATACTGAGGAGCAGCACCCAAAATGGAGTTGAAGATGAGAATTGCAACTTTGTACTGAATGCGGGCAGAAATTGGTAACCAGTGAAGAGAATGCAGATGAGTGATAAATATTGTCAGTCTTTGGTTCTAAAGATTAATCTTGCCGCTGATGATAAAATACTTAAGATTTATGCTCCCATTATTACGCATCTGTACAATCTTTGTTTTGACAAATGTCATTTTCCTATTATTCTTAGACAAGCCAAAACAACTCAACTCTACAAATCTGAAGATAAATCTAATCCTCCTTATTACAGACCAGATTCAATATAATCAGTTCAGTCTTTCAAAAGCTCCAGAACAGTACATCTACAAATATGTAATGTCCCACGTTTCAAACTCCATCATAATCAGTCAAGATTCATAGCAAACCACTTATACCATGCTGCATCAACTATTCTCGGCGAGGGCGAGTCAGAACTGAAAAGCCTTTTTTGTTTTCACGCACTCGGGAAAACAGTGTGAAACACTGACACACACATGAACATTTGGCAAGGAGACCTGCTTGAGAAAGAATGTTAGCCTGCTCGTCAACTAACCAGTCTCAAGTTGTTCGGGTTTTGTGCGTGTATTGTGTACGGAATTCATGTTCACTCCATTTCATGGCATGAAAAACACAACAAAAAACAGAATAAAACAAAAAAATCTGAACGAAGTAAGAAGAAGAAAAAATACTGTGATGAACATCATAGTACAGCAGTTCAACATATTTTATCTCTGCAGTGTACATGTACATGCACCTTTGTTACCCTCGCCCCCTGCTCCCCCCTCCCCGTCACGCCCCTAACCCACATACCACCTAAAATGCGTTGTCAGTTCTTAATATTTCCTTGAGAGGGGGGAATTTTTTTTTTTTTATCGTTGAAGCATTTCCCGATTCAAACTGGCCAGTTGTTTGTTACACTGAAGTTGGTAAGAAAATTTACTGCGACTAAACCAGTTCCGTCTGTCTGTCTGTCTATCTATCTATGTATATATCTATCAATGTATCTATCTAGCCTAATTGCCCTCCTCTCCTCTTTTTAATATTTATTTTCTTATTTTCTTTTGATTTCCTTTCTTTTGCCTCAAAACCTTTCCCGTTTGTCGAGATTTTTCATTATCTGATAACTGTCGTTATGTAAATACACTTCTTCTTTATTAATTTGATTAGAGTCTGGTCCACGACTGTGAACAGACTATGAAAACGGAAGAAAAAAAGAAAGAAGAAAGAAAGCAAGAAAGAAGAGCCGCAAGTCTTGTGATCATCGATTGTACGCCAGTTGCACGCTTCTCTGTCCGGCTGATCAATGAATGCTCTCCTATGTCAATTAAGAAGAAAAAAAAAGTCAACAAGAGACCCAGTGGGCCCACGGTGCAGGAGGGCGAGGGGGGTCAGCACTGTTCATACTTTCGCTTGCAAACGATAGCTGTTGATCAATGCGAGTGTGCTTTTTTTCTGTCCCTGCTGTGCACGTAATTCACGGCTTGCACGATACTTTTCACCACCCTCATCACACTCTCCCTCCCTCCCTGCCCTGAGCAAGAGGATGCTTTGTATTTGAGGTCAACTCCTGCTCCAATTTCTCTCCTTTGCTGACTACATCTAGCTCTTCAACTACCCCCATCATCCTTCCTCTCTGCAAATCATCATTCAAACATTAAGTCACGTCAAGCGAATCATCCGACAAGAAATTGCCACACCTTACACTCAGTTCATTGTCGTCAATGACTTTAAAATCAAGCTTCTGCAACATATTTGATGATGACAAAATCTCGTTTTTTTTAGTTGGAATACACAACTGTTTCCAGTCACTACGATAAGGTTGTGGTTCGTCGTCAGCCATTTTGAAAGCATCTTGAGGGGGGTACTGACAATAACATCTAGATATTATCATGCAGAGTGTGAATGGCTGTTGATCCTCGTGGGTAATTGAAGTATGCATATTAAGCTTTCTGACTAGTGGTATTGGGACACATCAAATTTTGAATAGAACTATGAAAACTCCGGATAGGACGCTGACGGATAAAAACGTCATGGAGAAAATAGGGAAGCATTTCTCATGACGTATATACGCCATGGGGCACTGTAGAGGTTGATGCGTGCATACTAGACTTGAAGGTCTTTGTCCGCGATCCACACTTTCATCCTCTTCGCGAATCCCTGTATAATTTGTATAACATTTGCATTTATGTGCGTGTTTTCATGCATTTGATTCTGTTTTGTCGTTTGTAGCTGGCATTATTTCTTGGTATCTTGTGTGTTGTTTAGCATCCAAATTTATTTTCTTTCTTGTATATAATTCATTATTGATGATTCTCTCTCTCTCTCTCTCTCTCTCTCTCTCTCTCTTAGTAGGCCCATAAGTGCATGACAATGTCCAGAAGACATTGATTACCTCTCACTTTCATGCCCAACGTTGGTGTCATGTTCGTTTTGTGTTCAAGATAAGCCCACCACCCCACGCGCAGAGTCAATTCAGTCAATGAAAACAAGACGCAAAGCCTTCATGACTCACGTTGTGATCCATGCTAACGACAAAACCACAAAAATCACAAAGTGGTGGGGAGAGGGGGGATATTTGTGATGGGTGGGGGGAGTGACTGGAGTGGAGGGTTACCAGTGCATAAACATAACGATTCAAATATTTGTTGTTGTTTTTTCCTCACAAAATCGAAAACGGTGATGATGCAGGAGTGTGTGTGTGTAGGGGGGGGGGGGGGGGGGGGGGCCGGGGGGAGAGAATGGGGTGGGGGTTACCAGTGCAGATACAGCGATCCAATTCATATTTTGCCCATCATCAGAAAAATTTTATGTCAAACTGAAAGTTGTGCACATGATACAATGCGATTCTATCTTTAGCAACTCACATTGATCTGCATTTCAATGTTTTGCGAACTTATCTTAGTAACAAACTTCCCTTGTCTCCATCGCGACTTTTCAACTTCGATGAATCGTAACAAAATCGCAAAACGAGGAGGAAGAGAAATTTTGTTTAATGTCTCGTCATACATACTGGTGATTACATACATACATCTGTTGTAATGACAAGGCTGACGGAGGAGGGGTTGGGAGAGGGAGGCGACAGAGGCCCCTAAAATATTCAGAAATGGCTTTTACATAGGCCTCATCACTCACTGCGTAATGTTCAAGAACTACCATTTTAATCAACGAACTGGCAAATTGAATTTTCGGGCGTAATATACACAATAATCACTCCAGACAAGCCCAGTTCTTCAAGCAAAATCATGATCGGCGGATCGGACATGTTCTCCATCTCCAAACAGTGCGGCTGAAGCTCCATCATCACCTTTCTCTCCGATCAAGGACGACATTAAATGAAACATGGCTAACTCATTGTCGGGAACCGTGAAAAGGAACTCTCAGTTCCAAAAACTACGAATGCTTTTTCTCAAAATATTTGCGGAAATTGGCCTCAGTTGAAAAAACAAAAAACAAAAAAACAAAACAAAACAACGACAAACAACAACAAAACACGGAAATGTAGCCCACTCAATGCACAGTATGAGTTAGGTCCAACTGACAAATTCTATAAAGTCGAGAAGATTCGTTCATTAGTATGGTCGTTGTCGGACAGTATGCGGTGAAGAACGAGGCCTATGCACAAAGCATTCTCTGAATTAGTTCAAGGGGCCTTCGTCACTTCCCCCTACCCACCCACTCCTCCGTCGGCCTTGTCAGTTTCGTTGTTGTTGTGCTGCTAGCAGGAATCACACGTCAGACATAAAGGCTTTGCCGTTTGTTTTTTTGTTTGATTTAAGTGAATCGATTATTTCATTTCAGCAAAACCCAAACATGTTTATTTTGTTTAATTCTTTTTGTTGTTTCTAAAAAAAATAATAATTAAAAAACAAACAAACAACCCTTAAAAACTAAAATAAACAACGTATCTGTGCATGAAATGGGAAAGTATACACAGTAGTAAAAAGGGAAACCGTGTCCAAATAACGTCTAGCGAAATTGTTGTATTTTGGAGATGTAATTCAAACTGTATGTGTTATAGTGACAATTCTAGGTCTACTTGAAACTATGATTTTTGTGGAGGTCCCCAAACTGCACAAGTGTCCCCTTTTGTTCTCTTTTCAACTGCTATGACAGAAGTGCCCTCTCACGCATGCACATACATAAACACGCATGTACCCACGCTCTCTCTCTCTCTCTCTCTCACACACACACACACACACACACACACACACACACACACATTACGCCATGTAATGTGCTCGCACAAAGGAATCATAACCAGTGCAAGCCAGCGCAGATGCACTACAACACAGCGCACAAACGGTTTGGGTAAACAACCTTTACAGGTAAGCAAATCAATAGACTCGAAGCCATTATATATTTTGAACTCAGTGTTCAAGTAAGATAAAATCTCGATGCTAAAATCTCGGTTTTCAGCCCAGTTCAGTTTCAGCCAAACAGAATACAAGTTTGTACCTGGATTGATGCGTAGTCGGACGATTATCCTAGCATAACATCTTAGAATGAGATTGAAATAATGCTGATATAGAAAATACAAGGAATTGCATATGCGGGAATGGATGGTCGATTTATATATATATATATATATTTTTTTTTTTAAAGATTTTTTTTACATACTTTGGAAATGCATGGTGACAGTGTTGCCAATCCTTAATTGCAGTGTTTAACACAATTAGATCACAGAGAGCATCACAATCTGATGATATCAAATAGAAAATAGAAACCGTTACCGTTATTTTGTTGGGTTCTTTTTTTGGGGGGTGGGGGGGGTCCCCTTTTTTCTTTTGTTTAAAATACTTTTTTCTTTGTGCTCTGCACGTGGCTTTCTTCATTGACCAAAAAAAAGATGAATAAAATAATAATAATCACACTAATCATACTAATAATGATAGTAATATTAATGGTAGCAAAGCGAAATATTCAAATAGAAAAGAACACCTTGTGTGTTAAAGAAAAAAGAGATAGGAATAGTCCCATTCATGCTTCTTTTGTGTGAGGGCTTTCTAATGAAGGACATTTGTTGTGTACTTTAATATTCTGCATGTGCAGACGTATGTCTGGGTTTCTTTATGCATTAGTTTGCCTTTTATGTGACAGTTTCACCCAATTCTTTCTCAAAAGATAATAATAATAATAACAATAATAATAATAATAGGAACTCAGAGGAGGAAGAGGAGCTGAAGAGGAATGATAATGATATTACTTAGATGCATAATTATTGCTGTTACGATCTTAGTCAACAACGTCATTGCAGTTTTCATATACATTTAGATATATGCCATGTATATGCAGAGCATTGTCAATGTTGTCAAGCATTATGTTTATTCTGCACCTATACGAACTGTATTTTTCGACGTGAGACTTGCTGTTCAAAAATTACAAAGATTGGAGATGTTGTTTTACCTTTCTTGGCAATACTTATACACATCTTTCCAGTAAGTATTATTCAGTTTATAGTATTTACCGTGTAGTTTTTAATTTCTTTGTTTTGAAAACCAAACAAGACTTCGTTTACTGTCAGTTGTACTTTTTTTTTCCAATGTTACTGCTTACATAACGTTCAACTGTTTTCCAAAAAATTATTGGCATTTGGGCATTCAGAAAAGAAGTGTTCAATAAAATCTACCACATCTTTGCAAGTCGTGCATTTATTGTCATCAGTTACATTCATTTTATGTAGCAGAATATTTGTTGGGTATATGTTATGGAGGATCTTCCATTGCAGTTCACGCAGTCTTCTTTTGTTGCAAAATGAGGGATTAGCCAGATATCTTTATTTAATTCAATGCCAAATTTTCTTTTCCAGAATCCACATGCACACGGATTTCTCGTATCTCTGTCATTTGTCTGATTATCTAAATATTTTGATATTACTTCTGGCTTATCATTAAAGTTGTTTGCAAAATGTCTTTCATTTGTCAAAGTGTGAATTTGTGTGTCTGCTTATCTGATCCAATCTTTCCATTCTGCTGGAACAGCATTCATTAAAGCATGATATTCAAAATAGGTGACAGTATTGTTTTGAAGTACTTTCCTTTGGATTTTCTCCAATGTATATGGTCTTTTATCTTCTATATTAATCATATCCATAATTCTGTCTATTCCAATCTTAGACCACTTAGGAAAGAATAATACTTTTTTTCTTAAATTGTATGAGACTACTATTCCACAAAAGTTGATTTTGCAAATTGTGAAAATGTACCTTTTCTGTTGATTATATTGGTTTGGTTTCTAAATATGTACGGAGAACGTTTCTCCAGAATTCGTTTGCAATATTGTCAATTTCTTTTAATTGATTAGGTCTGCAATTTACGTCGAGAACCTTTTGGCCATTTTCCAAATTGTTTAAACTGCCATTATGGGATGTAACTCCAGTTTTCATCTGCAGTGTTGAAATGTTTTCCAACCCACTGCAGATAAAAACACTTTTGTAAACTGACCATATTTATCATTCTTAATCCCCCTGTGTCATAATTTCCTTCCATTACCTTCCTTTTTATTTTTTCGTATGCTTTTTTATTTGTGTGTTTTCTTTACCAAATGAACTTGTAAAGAGTTCTGTTTATATTTGTAAGAATATGGTCTGGCAGACCAATTGCTTGCATAACATACGTAAACTGACTTACCAGAAGAGATTTCACAATTACTATTTTTCCATGTATGCTTAGATCTATACAACTCAAAGTCTTTATCAAATTTGTCACCTTTTCTACTCTCCCCTCCCAATTCTTTTCGATGTTTTGGGCTCTGATGCCATTTTGAAAGTAAATACCTAATATCTTTATCATTTTTGTTGCTTCAAAAGGAAGGTTTTGGTCTTCACAACCCGTTCCCAGTTTCATGGCCTTAGTTTTCTTTTGATTTAATACCAAGCCTGAGAATGTGGAGAAATCATTTATGATGTTGGAAGCTTTTAACATGTCTTTGTTTTTCAAAAAAAAAAAAAGAAGAGTTGTATCATCCGCTAGTTGTTTTATTTTCATTTGCTTGTCAATTTGTCTGTCAGTAGGAAGTTTTATTCCTTTTATATTGCTGTTTCTAATCTTGATTGCCAGTAATTCTACAGCTAAAATGAAAGCTAAGGGTGAGAATGGGCATCCCTGTCTGATGCCACATGTAACGGGAAAGGGCTGTGAAATCCATCCTACATGACTGATACTGCTAAATGTATTTTGGTTCAAAATATTAACCCATTTTACAAATAGTTCACCAAACCCAAATACTCTAAATGTATGCAACAGAAAATCTCGTGGAACTAAGTTAAATGCTTTGTAATAATCTAGGGCGAGGAGATATCCTGATTCGTTTGTATGGTTCAGATAATCTATAACATCATCGATGGATCTAATTATTGATGAAATGTTTCTTCCTTTCAAGTATCCAACCTGGTCCGGATTAATTAATTTATATATAACTTTACTTCATCTGTTTGCAAGCGCTTTTGCCATCATTTTATAGTCTGTGTTCGTTAGAGTTATTGGTCTCCAGTGATCTAATTCATTACGTGATAATTCTTTTCCTTTGTGTCAAAGTTTGATTATTCCACGTCTCTGTGTATAAGACATTTCTTCGTCAGCAAACGATTCATTGAAAGAATTAGTTACAAGCTTTTTTTTAGTTTAATCCAAAAGAATTTCATGAATTCAGTGCTTAATCCATCACTACCTGGAGACGACCCATTTTTCATTTGTTTCAATGCGTTGCTGGCTGCTTCTTTAATAAGTCCTTCACATAATGATGCTTCATCTTGTTTCACCCCCTTGTCAAAAGACCTTTATTAGGCAATGACAAATATATATATATATATATGTGTGTGTGTGTGTGTGTGTGTGTGTGTGTGTGTGTGTGTGTGTGTGTGTGTGTGTGTGTGTGTGTAAAGATTCAAGTTTCAAAGTTTCTTTAGATCGCTAGGACATTTCTCTTCAATATGTGGCAGCTGTCGGTCCAGCCGAGTAGTCCACTTCCCGAAGGATAGCGAAAGGGGATGGGGGGAAAAGTGCACATGTGAGACTGACCATTATAGAGGGGCAGAGTGGCGGTGGAGAAAGGGAATGAAAGGGGACATTGGGATGACTTATGATTTATGTCTGATAATTTCACCACCACCCCGAAACAGTCGTGCCGGAAGCACATGTTTTAATATGGTCCTTGATGTTTGATGTGTGTTAGTGCGCTTCATGTGAATTACTGTGGGAATGCATCACTGCAAGTTATTATGAAAAGTAATGTTATATGTACGCAAGTAAACTGCAGTAGTGATAGTGGTTGTGGAGTTTTGGCTAGAGCGATGGCAGTAGCATTAGCAGCAGCTGTAGTAGCATCGAATGGAAGCAGCAGCAGCATTAGTAATAATAGCAGTAATAGCAGTGGTGGCCAATATCATCATTGTAGTAACAGTAGTATTGGTAGCAGGAGCAGTGATGGTCATTGTCAAAGTTGTATTTGCACTGGCAGTAGTGGTGGTCAACATCATTGCAGCTGTTTTAGTGGTCTAGATGTGGGAGCAGGGACTGCACATGTGAATTCAATGTGAAGAGCCACCAAATTGACACTTTTCACGTCCCTTGAGTGGTCAAACTCAAAGGCAGGGAGGGAGATACCGTAAACATAGACACAACGCAGCTGTTCCCACAGAACTAAAACCGAGAAAGACAACTCTTCCCCAGACGGACATTTCGCAAAAACTGTGGTCAGTAACCCACTCTTGAAAATTTAACACAAAACCAATGCCCATTTACTTTTTAAGTGCGGATGATCGCGTTCGTGTGTGTGTGTGCGCGCGCGCGCGCGCGTGTGTGTGAATGAGAGAGAGAGTGTGTGTTTGTGAGTGTGCGTGTGTGTCCCCTCCCGCTCACTTGGCCCGTATCGTTTGTATCGACAGTTTGCCGCGTGGTTATATAAAATCGTACGCAAGTTGTTTCGTCTCGTTAAAATTAAAGTGGAGTTCGAAGGAGTGAGATGTCGGCTGGTGCAAAGAAATGTTCCCTGCGGATGCAACTGTATGTAAATTGGTGTGGCGTCGTTTGAGTGGGAGGGGATGGTGGGGACAGACAGACAGACAGATATGTTTATCAGTTGAATCCGTAGCAGATGACTATACTTCTGTACATTTGGTTGGTTTGGTGTGTGTGTGTGTGTGTGTGTGTGTGTTTTGTTTTGTTTTGTTTTCAAATTGCTTTTTGTTTGTTTGTTGCTGTTGTTGTTGTTTTGCATTTTTAAATAGTTTTTATTATCTGCATGTTTGATTCCAACCGCATATATGACTATTGCACGGTTTGTATATTTCGATGTGTGTTACATTGATTGATGTCTTGGGAAACGTTCGCATTTCGCAAGGAAAGAAATCATCAGCTACGAAATTTTGACTCCTTCATATACGTCCATTTCTCCTTTTACAGACGGTGTTGCCATCGGTGTTTATGAAAGACATTTCCAAACAGACCAGTGGCTAGATAATCAAGAGTTCTGAGTTCTTAAAATACAAATGTTGCACTTCATGGAAATTCCTTTTGCTGTAACACGTCTGTTTTTGTTGTTGTTTACTGACTGTACCTCAGAGATTTTTCTGTTTGCTTTCAGGGTAAAAATGACATCGAGGAAACTGTTCACTGCCACTATTTTTTTGTCTCTGTTGGTCTACATAATTTATATCATGAACTTTGGCGGAGTAGAATCCAATACGAAATACTTCGCTCCAGAAGCAGACCCGTACAGCAGACACACACTCCAGCCGTGTTCAACGATACACCGTTCTGATCAGGGGGAGACAGAACTGAACAAAAATGAGAACGGGACGTCGGTGTTAGGATCGGAAAACAGCAGCGTTCCAAGGTCTTCAAAACCGAGCAGTTGTTCATCAGGGGTGGATCCTCCGTCAAGACCGGACCCCCCAAACACGGGGCAGCTGATGGCCAAGGCTGACGGCGACAGGCAGACAGAGGTCAGGATCCCCTCAAAGACAGACGCACTGTCAGAGCGGTATCCCTGGAGGATTAATGATAGCAGCAGGCATCCTGAAGAGGTCCGCCATGTTGTTTTTGTCAAGGCAAGTCACCTTCACAGCAAACCGCACTTGTCGTCGCGAAACAATGTGTGCATGTGTCTGTGTCTGTGGCTCTGTGTGTGTCTGTAGGTCCGCATTATTAAAAAAATATATATATATATGTATGTGTGTGTGTGTGTGTGTGTGTGTGTGTCTGTATGTGTATGAGCGTGTGTGTGTTTATGTGCCTGTGTGTGTGTGTGCGCGTGTGTGTGTGTGTGTGTGTGTGCGTGTGTTGGTGTGTTTGAGAGAGAGATTGTTAGAGAGGGCGAACGAGAGGGAGCTAGAGAGAGACAGGGGGAGGAGGGGGAAGTGGGGAGGATGGGGGGATACGAGGACACATGTTTACATATGAAATAACATAATCCTCTGTTTTTCACATGAAGGCAGGATTATTTTTGTGTATTCTACAGTGTCTAAAACATGGGAAGTATAATTTTATCAACCGCTCTGGTCGCCATCTGAGATGTTTGTGGGCGAAAAATGCGAACACGTTTAGTCTGTAATTAAATGGCGAACTTGAGGTTTTAGGACATACAGTGTATATGTGTTTTAGACACTGTAGAATACACAAAAATAATAATAACAAAAATAACAAAAAACTACGTTTAACAATGTCCGTATTGCAGAATACCCATTTATCATCTTGAACTCCTTTGTGTTTTTGTATGTGTGTGTGTACGTGTGTGTGTTTCGTAGCAGGAATCATAAACTACAGATCGAATTAAGAAGGAGAGAAGGCGAAAACAGATAGCAGAATTTGCTAGGAGTTTTATAAGGGAACTTTTAGGAATGAATTTCATTCTGTTTTAGAATGTGCTAGAAATATTGTAATTCAAAATAAATTGACACCACGTAAATATCAGTCGCATATGTCAATGTTCGGTTTATGCAAATTATTTCGCGCTTGGAAGAAAACACAACTTAATTCTAGTAAATTCATAAAACTTGGAAAGGATGTGTAGCTTTTAGTTAATCCAAAACGTACTTGCTAATATGTTGAAGTTTGAATAGTTGCAAATCATTATTATATGGAAAACAAATTTGATACGACCTTAATCAATGATTTATTGAAAGCGCCAGCTATACCTCCTCTCTCAAATAAGATCACAGTCACATTCAAGTTCAAGATAAGTTCTGATTGTTTTGGATTTGAATCATTTATACGATCACAATTTTACAGTTATTGTTTGCATCCAATACTGTTCTATACTCCACGCACACGGTTTACTTTCTTGGTAATAATTTGTTTTAAATTTCAAAAAAATTCTGTTCTGTCAATATGGACCATAGATTTTTTTTTTCATAAATAATTTCTCATTCTAAGATATATATATATATATATCTGTGTGTGTGTGTGTGTGTGTGTGTGTGTGTGTGTGTGTGTGTGTTCCTTCAGTGTCCTTATGAACTTTGTTCTTTTTTTAATCCAAATACAAACATTTTATTGAACAGAACTGCTACCACCGAGCGTGAGAATTACAAGATAAACAGCAACATGCGTATTCCCATTCAGATTTTACGTATAACCCGTGTGGGTGTTCTGACGAAAATAAATCGAATGTCGCATTTGCTTAAGATAGTGAAAAAAACATCTCGGTGTTTTTTTCGATAATCGAATCCTTGACACTCTGAAGAGATGATGCCATGAGCTTCCATTACATTTTTTGGTTTATTTTTAACAACGCTAAAAGAGACGGCAATGCAATTTTTGCTTTCAGTACTGCTTAACTGTTTCCAAAACGAGCTTTATGTTTCTCTGTTGTTGACCAGTTTATTGTAACTTATAAACTTGTAAATTATGGGGGGAGGGGGGGGGGAGGGCATTACATGAAAGGGAGAAAAGAAGAAAGCTTCAGGCGTTTTGAAACAACTGAGAAAAAGAAGTATACTACCATCGAAAAGCTACTAGGCCAACATCAAAAGAAATAAATGAAAGTTTGATGTTGTTCTCTCTCTCTCTCTCTCTCTCTCTCTCTCTCTCTCTTGGTACGAGTGTGCATATTCCCCTACCTTGTTCTTTTTTGTGTGATGACGCAGCAACATTTTTCATGTTCCACTCCCCCAAGCTGTTCAGTTAAATGGGCGCAATGTTTTAACTGCAAAAATTGTTCACAATCTTGGTGTTTACTTAGACCAGACTATCTTTTGAACGTTACGTAGAATTAGTTTTATTCGGCACTTTCTGTCTCAGGATGCAACAAAAACCCTTGTCTGTTCCCTGGTCCAATCTAGGTTTGGCTACTGTAATTCTTTGCTCGCTAGATGCCCCAACTACTTGTTATCCATACTTCAGTGAGTCCAAAACCATGCACGGCTGCACGGCTCATCTTCCGTTCTCCCAAATCTGCTCACATTACTGCTCTCTTTCATTCCATCCACTGGTTACCTATTGAGAAAAGAATAGATTACAAACTCTCTCTCCTATGCTACAAATTTATGATTGGCATGTCTCCTAATTTTTCTGAGCTTCTGCATTACTACTCTCCATCTCGCCTGCTTCGGTCATCAGGTGATGACCGTCTCTTAAAAATTCCCTACCACAGAACCAGATCATATGGAAAAGGCACTTTCTCTTTCCAGGCTTCTTCCGCATGGGACTCACTCCCGTTTCCTGTCCGTCATACTGTTTCTTGCCTTTCTTTCAAAACCTCTTCGAAAACTTATTTATTTCCAGCCATTTAAATCAGTAAATAGCTCATTGTCTTCACCTTTTGTCTTTATGTTTTAATCCAGTACTTTTTTTTTTTACTTCTATTATTTTTACTATTTTTGAACGACACCTGTTCACATGCCTTGAACGGCCGGGATGTGCTTGCGCGCGCGCGTGCGTGTGTCTACATTTTGTGTGGAGTGGGTGTGAGTTTGAGTTGGAGCGGGATGATTTGTGTGTGCGGGTGTATTCGTGTGTTCTTAGTAGGCATGCGTCGTTGTATTTTTAACTGTAAACGCCCAGAGCTTTTGTAGCATTAGATTGCGCGTACCAAATATCCTTTTATTATTATTCTCATTATTATTATCACTATTATCATTATGTCTGAATTAAGAAAGCTAAGATCATAACAACACATTGTTCTGCCTTTCATTTCTAGTTGTTGTTTTTTTGTTGTTGTTGTTTGTTTGTTTTCTGATGCATTTATTTTGTTCAACGCATGCACACGTCCACCCCCTACCCGGCTGTACGCCCGCAAAGAGACACACAGACAGACAGCCCCCTAGTCTCTCTCTCTCGCTCTCTCTCTCTCTCTCTCTCTCTCTCTCACACACACACACACACACACACACACACACACACACACACACACACAAACACGCACAAACACGCAGTTTTTAATGCACAGATTATGGACTCTTGCAGCTGTAGTTAACATTTTGTTACCTGTGTTTGCCTTGCCTGTTTCCTGTAAGTTTGATTTAATGAATAGATGGTCAGCACATAATCGGTTAGCTTATCTGAAATTCAAATAGAAAGTCTCTCGTTAATTATGTATTAATGATGTTTTTCACTTTGATTCCAGGTACATAAAGCAGCCAGCACTACACTGTTCAGCGTTTTTGTCAAGTTTGCCATTGCCCGTCGTCTCAACATCATGTTTCCAAAACAAGGACATGTTCTGTCGCAAAATGAACCTTCCTTGCGTCCCGTGATACCACACCCGCCCTCCCCTCCCTTTCTCTTTGACATTCTGTGCAATCACTTTGTTTTCAGGCACGATCAAATCGAACGTGCCTTCCCGCCTGACACCAAATATGTCGCCATTCTGAGAGATCCCTTGAGGCGGGTCCAGTCTGCGTTTTACTATTACACCTCGGTTTTCCACCTCAGGTATTTGAAACCAGTCCGCAGCTTCAAGCAGTTTATCCAGAACCAGTCTATGTTTGAAACTGTGTCACCCTACATCTCCCAGACCAACAACAGAATGAGCATTGACTTGGGCCTAGAAAGCTATTATTTGAAAGACTCAGGCTATATCACTACCTTTGTCAAACGTCTGGAGAACAAGTTCGATTTGATTTTGATCGCAGACCGCTTTGATGAGTCCATGCTGCTGTTGAAAAGACGATTACGCTGGACGATGAAGGATATTGTGTACATGAATCTTAACACACATTCCAAAAAAGATTTAAGCAAGGAGAAAATCAGCCCAGAAACTAAAGACAAGTTCCAAAGGTTTCAGCGGTTCGACGTGGCTATCTATGAGCACTTCCTTAAGAAGTTTGACCAATACGTGGCCGAAGAAGGACAAGATTTCAACGAGGAGCTCAACCATTATATCACCACCCTGAAGCAGATAAACGATTTCTGCAAAGGCAGAAACGTGTCTGCGTCCGAGCTGGTAATCAAGCCGTCCAGATGGGACAAGCAGTTCACCTTGCAGCGCTCTGAGTGCAAAATACTGATAGTGGAAGAAATGAAACTGTGTGCCTGGGCAAAGGCGGTACAGCTGGGCCGTCAGAGACATTCTTGAACGCTGGGGCATTCGCGTTTATCCAGTGAATGGTGTCTGTCCACACCACATTCTTTTTTCTCCTCCCTTCCTTTTTCTTCCCAAGCCTTTATCTTCATATCTTACCCTCTATTTTCACACCCCATTCTCTCTCTCTCTCTCTCTCTCTCTCTCTCTCTCTCTCTCTTGGGGGGCGGGGAATGGAGAGGGAGATCGGTGTGGGCAGCGGAAGACGGAGGCGGGCTACTTTTTCTTTCCCTATCAAAACTAATGCTTTTGCTGGCTTTTTTTCTTTTTAAGTTCGATCATGAACAGTGGGCGCTCAGAACCGTTGCTTTGGTGAAGCCGGATGGAACAAAACAGACAGTCCAGAATGATCACACACGCTTCTTTATGGAGAGCTGACTGCATTAAAACGGAACAGCATCGGATGACTGTGTTGCCACTACAAGCTGCAAGGATGCCGCAGTTTCTGTTTCTGCTGTTTATCTCGGCATCCGCACCTTCATCATCGTGAAGCTTTTTTTCTTTTTATATGCGTCAGATGTTTTAATATAACGTTCGGTTAGTTTGTTTTGAATTGTTTTGTTCCAGACTGACGCATCGATATGATATATGAAATATCTGTGTGTGTGTGTGTGTGTGTGTGTGTGTGGGTGGGTGGGTGTGTGTTTAATGATAATGTGTATCCTGGAAAATTGTGCCACTTATGACTCCAATAAGGTTTTACGTTTACATCATTTATTTTATGTGTGCAGACCTCGACATATCCAGAAATAGATGCAATAAATCACGATTATATTTTCATAATCGTCACCAAACTTCATTGTCTGATGAATGTTGTGCTGTACTTACATAACCATTTTCGGAATATGCGTGTGAATATGAACACAGGAAGGGTGAAAAAAGGCCTTTTTCATCATCATCAATCAACATCATCATAATCATTGTCAGCTTCCTCTTCCTCAACATAAATCATCATCATTAGAAATATTAACAACAGTACAGAATCATCGTCAGCTAGTTACTGGTGATAGTTTTGCTGTTTTTATACATCTGGGTCGTTCGATAAAGCTGTCTTTGTTATCTTATGCCATAGGCTGTCTTGAGAATATACATACATATATGTAATATATGGGAATATATTGATATATATATATATATATATATATATATATATATATATATATATATATATATATATATATATTGGGAGGTTAGGAGTGTGTATGTGTGTGTGATTTTCCGAGACAAGAACTCGCGCAACTCTCTCTGTGTGTGTTTGTGTCTGTATGTGTAAGTTTGATTTTGTGTGTGCGTGTGTGTGTTTATTTGTGTGTAAGTTTGTGTGTGTGCGAGTGTGTTTTGTGTGTGTGTTTATCTGTGTGTCTGTGTGTGTGAGTATGGGGCTGTTACTCACTCCCACCCCCCTTAACTCCTCCCACCCTCTCCTTTTCGTCTTTTTCTGTGCAAGGCTGGGTGGTCATTGTTGTTGTTGTTGTTGTGTGTGAGTGACGTTCAAACCAGAATAGAAACACTCCTAGTGCTCGTTTGCGTGTGTGTTTTTTTTCATGATTATGCGTACATGCACACATCAGATGCAGAAATTTACATTCACATTCGAAAAGTACACTCAAACTATCGCCTGCCCTCACCTCCCCCTTTACCCCTCCATCTTCCGAAAAAACATACGCACACACGAAAGGGAGAGAGAGGGGGACAGACAGACAGACAGATAGGAGACAGAGAGATCAATTAAAAAGCACTGCTCATCAGTTAAGTTGTAGACGGATTATCGACGTACAGTTACTGTCCCTGCTTCACGTACATCATGCTGGTAGGACCAGCACTGATACCCACAGTACAGGTGTTGCACCCAGAGGTGACACTGACAGTAATGTTCGCGAGTGGAGGCCACGGCTTACAAAATAATAGGGCTGATGTGAAAAATTCCACTGCCATAAACCGGTGTAAAACAAGGGAGGGGGAAAGGGGGGTGGGGCTTTGCATGCTATCTCTTTCTCCCCCCTCCTCTCTCTCTCTCTCTCTCTCTCTCTCTCTCTCTCTGTCCCTCTCTCTATCTCTCCATTTATTTATGTCGAATAACGCAGTAAAATGCAGGCGTACAGCATCAAATCTGTCTTTTGCCTACATTGATATGCATTTACAGTAAATAACGCATAAACATTTACAATCGTTCCCCTTCCTCTCTCTCTCTCTCTCTCTCTCTCTCTCTCTCTCTCTCTCAGATTAAATACTCTGGCTTCAATGTCAACCAAAAATCATAAATGTCTGGAAGGTCCAGTTTCTCCACGCCCTTTTAAGTAACTCCATAGGTATGCAAGTAAATGTTCTGAATGTGTGCGCATGAGTAAATGTAATTTGTGTGTGTGTGGAAGAAATATTGAATTGAATAAATTTTATTTTCTGAGGGTGATAGAGTAAATAAAATAATGCTTTTTTTCATCCAGCCCTCGAAGGGGAAACAGTAACATAAATAAAGGGTGGAATCATAATATCAGTACAGCGTGCATATCATAGTCATGGAAACATGACTGAATGGTAATTTGACATTTACAACACTAAAAAGATGAGAATATGATGGCTGGACGGGACAGTCCTGCCTGCTGGCCTGGTGGGGGCAGGAACAACATGGACTGGACTGGAGTGGTGATAGATTGGGGTGGGACTGTACTGGGAAGAGGAACGATTTTGAAATTTGGGAATGGCACTGTTCTGGAAAAGGAGATAATTACAATGGACAACGCCTGCTTGGTGTTGGATACGGGAAGAGACATGTTGGCTAACAGCGTGGTGGTAAGGGTTGGGGACAGGGCGGTGCTCAACAGGGGTGGCAAACAAGAAAGGGCGGCGCGAGTCACCAGTGTGGGACCAGGGCTGGCGTCTTCGATTCAGAGGTACCATTGTGGAGGGCTGTGTTTCGTGGAATTCTGCTGGTCCAGCAGCTCTTCGTAGGTCCTGTGCCAGCCTGGATGTTCCTTGATTGTTAAGGTGTAGGGCGTCTCTGTGGAGGGATTTCATGGGTGCTCCAGTGGCGCTGCTGAAGGTGCCCGTGTGGTCAACAAACACAGCACTCTATGTTTCACAGACAGCAGCCAAGACACCATTGCTGACTGCAACTGTCTTCCACAGAGGGTGCCGTCCACGGGGAGGGACCATGGCCGACATGTGCAGCTTGGCTGAAGGGAACACAGACTTTAGGAGCTTCACTTCGGCAGCTGTCGCCACTGACTCCCCATGATTGTGTTTTCCCAACATGTGTTGATGCCCACATGGACAACACTCTGGATGTGTCGGGAGTGGGGGATGTTCTTCAGCCAGTGTCCAAGGTTGGCCATGGTGAGCCCTGGGAAGGTCAGCTTCTGGTAGGGAGCCCGAGGGAACAGAAGATCACCCTGAACAGGTCACAGGACGGAATCTCCCATCAGCAGATGGGTTTTGTGCTGGTCAACACAACACTCTGCCAGTTGCTGAGGTGGAGCCTGTCGTTCTTTTTGGGTTTTACTGGGGTTGGCGGGTTGTACAGGTAGCGCGGTAGGCCGCCATGAATGTACGTTTCGAACATGAATATGAATTTCTGCATATCTTGTATGCATATACAAGTAATATTGGGGGCGGGGAAAGAAAAAGAAAAAAGCAACCGGGCACCGCAGTCTACAAGCCAGAAAAGCTCATGGGATCACTGCAGCGTATGCAATAGCAACAGTGCTAGTTAGCATGAGCGATTTCTTCAGCGCTAACTTTTCCAGCGTCAATTACGAAAATGTCTTTAGTTTATGGAATTAGCATACACTTAGAAAAAACATTCCAAACGCCGAGCAAATTTAGAGCTTTCATGCAACCCAGCCCGGGCCTTAATGTCTGCGTTAAAATGAAACAAAAAGTGGGGCAAGAAGCGTTAAAAGTCTACCCTGGTTTGAATATCACACCAGAACAAACAAACAACGACAATAACAATAGCAACAAAAAACACACTTGCACGCAGGAATATGGAAGGAGTGGGAAGTAGGGGAGGGTTAGTAGGGTGGGGGTTGAGGAGGGAATTTGAGTCATGTGTTTTAGGGATTATTCGTTTCTCTATCGAAAAGGGCGGTTTCGTAACAGTCCACAGCTGTTTGCACGTGAAGAGGTCATCAGTCTTCCCACTTGTTCGATTGTCATCTGAGGACCACACACACACACACGCGCGCGCGCGCGCGCACGCGCACACACACACACACACACACGCACGCACGCACACACACACACACACACACACACACACACACACATTGTCATTCTACTCTGGACACACGGATATGTTGGTCACAGGAGCGACTTGTTAAATATTACTAGACCTTCAGATCTTAAGTGTCATGTGACACATGACATACTAAGAGAAAGAATGTATCCTTGATGCAGGATAGCTGGTGTTCAAGTAGTGGTACGTTAAGAATTCTCCTCGGTTTTGATACTGTTAGATCCGTTACAATCTTTTATTCTAAATTTTACAATTTTCGAATTTTTCTTTTATAATTCACTTTTGAAAGTACATGCTAGCTAACTAAATTTGGTTGTGGGGATTTCATCAGCGCCCGTTTTTGGATCAAGTTACTCGGCATATACAGTTGTGAACCTCAACCTATAAGAAGTCCAGCAAGAAATAATCTGATACTATATGCACTAAATGCCACGACGAAGAAACGAGTTTAATTTACATATGCAAAGATTCTTGAAAATTGTAGAAGGCGAACAGGAAAGTGTAAGGGAAAAATTTAAAAAAACAAAAACTATGTGATTGTTTCTTCCTGGAATTATGTCATTTATCTCTGGGTGAGGGAATGTGGACGCATTTATATATCTTCCTTTTTATTCTGTGTTATCAAGAAGGGAGTATCATTGTCTGGTCTCGTTGTTTATCCCTAGGTTGGAGTGAAGTCAGATTGCCAGCGTCATTGTGTGCCATTCTACCTGTCATGTGAGATTGAGTTGAGTGAATGCGGCAATGTCACACACACACACACACACACACAGAGAGAGAGAGAGAGAGAGAGAGACAGACAGACAGACAGACAGACAGACAGACAGACAGAGACAGACAGACAGAGAGAAAGAGAGTTGCGCCAATATCTCTCTCTCTCTCTCTCTCTCTCTCTCTCTCTCTCTCTCACGCACACACACACACACACACACACACACATACGTACAAACAATCCAAATAATAGTATATATCTCCTCTGTGTGTGTGTGTGTGTGTGTGTGTGTGTGTGTGTGTGTGTGTGTGTGTGTGTGTGTTTGAATTTTTTTTAATTTTACATTTATCTTGTGACACACTGATGTCCGTAAAATATGGAAATCGATCGGATCGTTCTTTTGTTTGGTTTTGCATTGGCAATGTATCGCAGAGTGTCGCACTGGCGCATAATACTTTATACACACAAAAAAAGTCTGCCGCCTCTCCTCAGTGCCTTTAGGGTACATATCTCCACTTGATGGGTTTGGTGGCAAGTAAGCGTGTCACACGGTTTGTACGTGTGTGTTTTGTAATGGCTTGCAGCTGATTCATTTTTAACTTGGCTCACATGGATGAGTCTGAGTGTGTAGCAGCCTATTCGATTAATTTGAGCCTTACGAATAGTGATCACTGTCTCTGGTTCGTTAAAGAAAAGATGCAGGACGTAACAAAGAATATAATGGAATAGAATATAATAGAATGTCTATAATCATGTGTACATAGGTCACAAGAAATATTGGGAAGGGGGTGGTGGTGGTAGTACATCAATAATAAAACATGTATCGGAAATCGTATACAAACGTAAATACAGTAGGAGTTTTAACACATACATCCATATGTAAGAGCAAGTGCATGCGCATGTCCACACACATGCACGCCTACCTACCCCCTTCCCAGTACACACGTACTTAATATAATCATATGTACTCACTTAAATGTACGCCACACATTACACGATACATATGGATGGGGCTGATGACTAGACCTACTGTTAAATGGTTACTGATTGCACACTTACCTTGGGTTGATTCAAGAGTCAGGGCATTGAACTGCTTTGGGGAGGAAGCTCATTGGCGAAGCGACTGGTTCTGGTCCTAAATCTTTCATAAATTAAACCGACGACCCGATGGGAGCATCTCAAAATCCTAAAAGCGTGATTCATCCTGGCTGACTGACGGGCGCAACAGTCGAGTGGTTAAACCGATGGACTTTCAATCTGAGGGTCCCGGGTTCGAATCTCCGTAACGGTGCCTTTTGGGTAAAGCGTGGAGATTTTTCAGATCTCTTAGGTTAACATATGCGCAGACTTAACTTGTTTATGCCTGAACCCCCTTCATATGTATACGCAAGCAGAAGATCAGATGCGCACATTAAAGATCATGCAATCCAAGTCAGCGTTCGGTGGGTTATGGAAACAAGAAGATACCCAGCATGCACACCCCCGAAAACGGAATATGGCTGCCTACATGGCGGGGTAAAAATGGGCATAAAAGCCCCCTTGTGTACGTACGAGTGAGCGAGGGAGTTGCAGCCCACGAACGAAGAAGAAGCAGAAGAAGAAGAAGTAGAAGAAGATCCTGACTGATGCTTTTCTGAATTAACAATTCAAAAGAGAAGACCAGATAGCTGCCAGAGATTATTATGTTTTAGAGCGATACGAAATGACCCGACTATCTCGAAGCTGGTACGTTCCAATGTCGAATCGTTGGATAACAACATTATTGTATGTTACCAGAACTATAGCAGTTAATTATGGCAAAATTATGTCTCTTTAAGTGAAAAGCTTTATGCAAATATAGTGCCAAATTACGTTTAACTCCGTCATCCGTAGATGCCATCAGTAAATTAAATCGAAATAAACATGGATATGAATAATATTTCTTTGGGATAAATTCTTTTGTTGCATTCAGTCCAAATGCTCTCAATCTGAGCTTCGCAAAGCAGATTTTACGCCATTTATTTGTTATAATCTTAATACAATCTCTGTTTGAAATATTGATTTAAATGAATAGAACCATTTATACCTATCACTGCTCTCTATTTTTCCGTGCCAGTTTTGTTTGTAACATGCTATAAGTCTATCTTTAAATTCCGATACAAAGCCGCTCTCGTGTCCTACTCCTTGGCACATCCAAACAAGACCAAATCCATGTTCCGTTAGTGTTTTCTTGATGTGGAATACCCAGATATGTTTGCCCTTCTCCTCTTGCAGCAGCAGCATCTCGTATGCTTATCTGCATAATCGTGATGTTGGCAGTCTTGTTAGTTTGAGCCAATATTTTATGCATTTTACCATTGATCTGATATGGAAATGGGTACCTGCCGGTTTCGCCATACATTATAGTGTTTGATGAGTGTAATGGGACACCAAAAAAAAAGCGCTTCATTGCAAATGTATGTACCTTTTCCATTTGGTTATTTGACATGAGTCCCCATATTTCCGCTCCATAGTTCAAGGCTAGTTCAATTTGTGTGTCGAAAAGTTTCCATAAAAGCTGTGCGTCAGTCGAACGCAGTCTCCTGAGTGATTTTATAATTTGGATTACACCTTTTTTCCCTTTTCTATTTGCTTCATCCCACGTAGACGTCAAACTGAATTTTGTTGTGAATAACATTCCTAAATATTTACATGTACTGGTTACTTTTATTTCTCTATCACCATAACACCATTTTAAATGAGTCGAAAGATGACCTCCATTGCGGAAAACTATAATATTGGTCTTATCGAGATTTACTGTTAGTTATAGTCTGTCTGTTTCTTGCTTAAGGGCATTTAATTGATTTTGTAACCCTATGAGTGTGTCAGACAAGAGAACAACATCATCAGCAAATAGCACTAAGAACAATTCTGTTGCGCCAGGTATCATTTGTATTCCATGTCTACCCTTCTTTGATACCTCCACTGCCAATTCATCGATGAAAAAGGAAAACAGCTGTGGGCTAAGCATACAACCTTGTTTAACCCCTCTTGGACACTGAAAAAAGTCTGAGTAATACCTTTGTCACGAACGCATATAAGTACAGAATCGTAGATGCTTTTAACAGCAATGTAAAACTTTCCATGTACCCTGCTTTTTCTTAGATTACTCCACAGGATGTTTCTGTTCACAGAATCAAATGCTTTTTTGAAGTCTACGAATACTACGTATTGCTTGGTCTTACGTAAAAGATGCTTTTGGACAAAAGCGTACAAAGTAAATAATTATATGGTCGACAGTACTACAACCTGTTCTGAAGCCCGCCTGTATGTCTATGTTTTTTCTTCTAATTCTGTCCATCTTTTTTTTTTAATCTTCGATTTAAGATGTGTGTATATACTTTAGTAATTGTATTTGTCAAGGCTACTCCTCTGTAATTGTCCGGGTTGTTTGTGTCTCCCTTTTTATATATGGGCACAATAATGAATTTTGCCCAGTCCAAAGGAAATGTTCCACTTTCAAATAATTTGTTGAATAGGGTAATTAGGAATTTCATAAAATTACTGCTTGCATCTTTTAGCATTTCGCCGATAATATAATCAGGGCCGGCACTTTTACTCAATTTCGGTTTTTTATACTCGTTATATGATTTCCTGTTCTGAAATTGGGTCATTGAATAGAGGTTCTTCCTCCTCATTTACCGCTTCTTCCGTCATGACTTCTTCCTGGTCAGAACTATTATCAGCTGTATTAAAAATGTTGGAAAAGTGGTTATGCCACTGTTCGGAGCTATTGTACGTCATTATAAACAACTTCTTTCCGGTTAACTGATCTTATCATTGACCAGAACAGCTTAGGGTCATGAACGTAGTTTCTTATTTTTTCTAATCTTTCTTCTTCGTACGCTCGTTTCTTTGTCCTTTTTAGTTTAACATAATCCTTCCTCTCCTTAACACAGTCTTTTTTCCACTGTTCTTAACGCTTTCTGTCTTACATGTTTTGAATCTCTTACGGAGTCTTCTGACCCGTTTCTTCTGCTGCCTGCATTCCATATCAAACCAGTCAGTAATTTCTTTTGTAGTTTTTTCTTACCTTTCTAACCATACAAGCAGCTGCCCCAAAAAGAGCGTTTGTGAACGATTCAACCCCGTTATCAACATCTAAGGCGAGCTTCACTCAGACTATCTTTGAAATCATTGCTGTCTTGCTCCCCTTTATATGTCTGCAACTTCTCATCATTCCAAATAATCCTGATTTAATCAGAGCAATCCACCTTTTCAATTGGTTCCTGACTCTTTTCATTGCATTGATGATTTTTCCACAAAAGAACTACTGGCAGGTGTCATGAATATAAACAATCATCAATGTGTAGATCACACCCTGCTCGTCTTCAGATATAAGAAAATAATTAACAACGCTGCTGCCGGGTGGTGACACAAAAGTAAAATTGCCTTCTTTGTCACTGCTCCATGATCCATTTACAATACACAAGTCAAGCATAAGGGCAAGATCGCGCACGGATCTACCTAACTTGTTTATGATCGAATCTATGGAATTACGTGTAGCTCCTTCTTCGTCAATCTCTTCAAAATCAAAACATGCACCAAGTTCGTTATCATCTTTTGGCTGTTCACATCCTGTCCTTGCATTTTGGTCACCACACAATATAATGTAGACATTATCTGTGTGTACCTGTTGTACCAAGCTTTCTTCCAAGATATGAATTCCGTCTTGTAGCTCAGTGTGCTCATAATTTACATTGGTGATCTTTCTGGGGCAATATAACTAGCAATCAACACAATATGTTTATCAACACCAAACACGCATTTATCTATTTCAACAGCTGCTGTATTCTTGCAGTCTATCTTAACCTTTTTTATATGATGTTCAATACATTTCCTAACCATCAATAAAGCTCCAGAATTCCTCCCGTGATGGGATAACTTAGTTGCAAGAGCAACAAATTTTACTTGTTCTGTAAAAATGCCACTAAAATAAAATTTAGAGTCAGTAGGTATAAATGTTTTCGTTAAACAGATAAAGAAGGAGTTTGTATTATACTCCATGTTTGGTGATACATATACTTACCATGTCAAACTGATGCAAACTAGGCCTGTCAGTTTGCTCTGCTCGGCCAAATTTCGCGCGGCTAACAGTGAAAAGACGACCCGTCTTTCCCGGTCCGGTCTTAGCCAGTCAAACGCCTCTAAAAGCTATAAGCGCTGAATCATTCCGTGGCCATCGAGAAAAATGCCCCATGAGAACCACGGCGGAGACGCGGGGCCCGACAGGCGGGCATTCGAGTTTGACATGGTAAGTATATGTATCACCAAACATGGAGTATAATACAAACTCCTCCTTTTGGTGTCATATACTGTACCATGTCAAACTGATGCAGAATTTAAAGCAAATGGAGGAGGGCAACACCTGCTGGTTCGTATGGGGAGCCCTTGTAACCAAGACGGCAGTGTTATCCGCGACAAAGGAAATCCCCTTGGAACCGTCAGCCCTGGTCATGCGGAAATCCCTCAGACCACCAGAAGGCTGCCTCCAAGACATGCTGCAGTGGCACTGAGTGCTGGAAAACAGCAAAAGTAGCTATGGCCCGCACTTCGTGTGCTCTGGGATTAAGACAGCTGATATCCCTGTGAGCATGAGAGTAGGCTCTACGAATGACTTTGGAAACCCAGCGGGAAATGGTGCCTGCAGCGATGTCTTTCTTGTAATTATCATTGAGGGAGATGAGAAGACGCCTCTGAGAAGAACGCCTATGGCGAGACCTATCCCAACAGTATTTGAGACACCGAACAGGGCAGAGATGCCTATCCGCATCATCTTGGGCAAGAATATCAGAAAAAGGTCTGACCCTCAGAGAGGGGGAAGGGACCTCGGGGTCTTGGTTTTTAGCCAGAAACTCTGGTAAGAAACGAAGAGTGATGGAACCATCTCTGTGGAAGGCCAGATCTTGTGGCATTCCACTAAGACCATGAATCTTGCTTCTACGACGGCCTGTGGCCAGCAACAGAAGGAAAGTGGTCTTGAGGGTGAGTAAGTCAAAAGGAATAGTCCCCAATGGCTCGAAGGGTTGTTTTCGAATGAAATCCAGCACCAGGAACAAGTCCCAGAGGGGCACTCTTCTGGGGTTTCTAGCTTCCTTCAGAGAGGCGCCCCTAGCCACCTCTCTGAGCAGGAAATCCGCTTCAAAGGTGGGACCACCTAGCTGTTTGATTGTGGTACAGATGGCAGACCTGTACCCTCGCACAAAACTAGCAGATAGGCTGAGAACCGAGGAGCAGTGAGCCAGAAAACTGGCCAGCTGCATGCTCGCAGGGTTAGTAGGGGGAACGTCCTCAGCCGTACACCACCACAACTATTTCTTCCAGCGAAAGTCATACAAAGTCTCAGTTCCCTCCCTCCTTGCTTTGGTGACTATGGAGAGATCAGAGGAGGCACCCCCTTGGGTCAGCACAGCCGACACAGGCTGACCGAGGGGTCGAAGACTTCAACGGTGATGCTGACACTTCCAACTGCACAGCAGCCACGCGTGCAGGTGGAGCAGTTGAGGATTGGAATGAGGAATGCCCGAACGAGGCTGCCTCAGCAGATGAGGTTTGGTTTCAAGTTTCTGGGGTGGAACATGTGTCAGGGACTGAAGGTCCGGAAACCAGGGCTGGGCTGGCCATTTCGGCGCAATGAGAATCAGCTGTGGGCGTTCCAATCTGGCTTTCCATATCAACTTGGACAGAATTGGAAAGGAAGGAAACGCGTAGGCAATCAGACTGCTCCAGTCTAGAGAGAGAGCATCCACTACCCACGCTTCTGGGTCGGCGACCGGAGAGACATAAGTGGGATGTCTCTTGTTGAACTTTGTGGCAAAAAGGTCCACCATCGGCCGAAACCACCGTTCCCACACCCCCTGAAGGGTGTCTTTGTCCAGGGTCCACTCTGTGTGGATGACACTCTTGGACCTGCTGAGAGCATCTGCCAAGATGTTGGCTTTTCCTGCTATGTGCCTCACTGAAAGTGCAATGCCTTTTCTGTGGCACCAACGGAGGAGAGCCTCGGTCTGCAGGGAGGGGTCTGCCGAGTGTGCCCCCCCCCCTCCCCCCGACCCCCTCTTTGTTCACGTAACATGACCGTCGTATTGTCCGTGAACAAGCCGATGGTCTTGCCAGTGGCCTCCCCCATGAAGTACAGGAGAGCCCTGCGAACTGCTTCCAGTTCCATAACATTGATGTGGCATAGGCGCTCCCCAGCCTAGGGAGGAGGTGTCTGTGAAGAGTGCCACCTGAAGAGTAGGTGGGGCTATGGGCACCCCCTGTGTCCAAAGAGGGGTGGCTAGCCACTCTGATGTCACCTCGAGGAACCACTCTCCCAGACATATATGGTTATCCCATGGCTGAGTGCTCTGGGACCACTGTAACCTCAGTGCCCTCTTAAGAGGGCGCTTAAGAACCCTGCCTAGGGGAATGACATGTGCCACGGACTCCATCATGCCCAGGAGGGAATAAAGTGTCCGCGCTGTTGCTTGGGAGGAACGACGCAAGTGGCTGAGGAGGCCTGCCAGACGGTCCCAGTGATCTGGGATCGGAGAGACTATCATGGACCGCGTGTCGAATCTCATCCCTAAGATGTCGAAGGACTGACTTGGGGACAGATCGCATTTCTCCTGGTTCGTGAGGAAGCCCAGTTGGGAGCAAAGGCCTAGAAGTCTGGCCGTATGACTCTGGCACAGGGCCTGCAACTGGGCCAGGATAAGCCAGTCGTCCAGGTACACACAGAGACGAATGGATTCCGACCGGACGATGGACACAAATTCCAGCATCACCTTGGTAAACAGGAAAGGGGCAAGGGACAGACCAAATGGGAGGGCCGAGAACTAGAACACCTTGTCCCTCCACAAGAACCTCAGGTACCGACGGGATGCCGGATGGATGAGGATATGAAAATAAGCATCTTTCAGATCGATAGAGGTAGCCCAATCGCCCTGTTGAATGGTCTCCCGAATCTGTGCCTGTGTGTTCATCTTGAATTTGATTTGGGGAGGAATTTGTTGAGGGGGGACAAGTCCAAGACTGGTCTCCACCCTCCCGAGACCTTTGGAATCACGAACAACCGGCCGTAAAAACCGGGGCCTGGATCCAAGAGTTGAGATATCGCCCCTATGAGGAGTATGTGCGATATCTCTTTCACTAAGACGTTCTCTGGCTCCTTCAAGCTGGGCACATAAGGAGGAGTGGATCTTAGAGGGGGGCGGTCCTCCGCCCAAGGCAGCATGTACCCCGACTTTAGCACCGATACAATCCAGTCATTGAGTCCCAGAGCACGCCACTGATGTGCATGCCGGGACAAGTTTCCTACTTGGAGGGGCTGAACGACTGGCGGTGCTGAATCGTGGCACAGTCATTGGGGGTGCTTCCTTCTGGCCTTGGGCATGGCCGGTCAGCTTGGACGGACATGAGGTGGCTTATTCCTCTGCCGCTGATTCTGCGCGCTTAAAAACAGGGGAGGGCAAAAACGGGAGCGTGGCGATAATCCCCTGTGTCGATACTCCCTTGTGTCGATACTCCCCCGTACACACACGTGTGTGTTTGTGTGTGTGTGTGTGTGTGTGTGTGTGTGTGTGTGTGTGTGTGTGTGTGTGTGTGTTGTTGTTGTTGTTGTTGTTCTTGTTGTTGTTGTTGTTGTTGTTGTCTTCTTCTTCAGTTTAGCGTCTTTTAGCCGTAAGTGTTATTTGACAAAGATAGGGGGGAAAAGACGGCTACTGGTGAGGGAAAAGTAACTGTTCATGTGTGTGTGTGTGTGTGTGTGTGTGTGTGTGTGTGTGTGTGTGTGTGTGTGTGAGTGTGCTGGATAATTATAATTGGTGAAATTTTGCTTAAAAATTGAGATTACAATAAAAACATCCCTAGAACGAAATGCTAATGATAATTGTAAGCGAACTTGACTAATCAACAAAGATTTGAATCGCTATGATTAAGCATTAATAACCAATGTAATGTAATGCGATTAGCACACACACACACACACACACACACACACACACACGAACTCGAGGCTTACACATGTTGCGGCACATATTGTCGCCATGCACATAATTATTGTCGCCGGTAATGTATGCCAGGAGAGACACACCAAAAGATCAACTGCACCGGCGACACTGCATGCGAGCTATAACATATTGCGGCATATAATACACACATTTTCAAAATTCATATGAGGCTTAGTAATGATGCAAAGAGCATATATTACGTAATTTTGAAAACGCACTCTCTAACTTAACAATACCACATTAAATACACATAATTAAAATACCTGTCTGAATATCTGTTGGACTGTATCATAGACTAATACCTACACATGTGTACACTCTAAAAGCTTGATTATTGGGTGTTTGAAGTGATTTGTGAATATTTTTAATCTGAAAGTGCTGTGTCAGGAATATAGTAAATCAAACACAATAAAATGGAAATACAATCAGTGTACATTATATACAGTTGCACTATTCATGCACTATTCATTGGAAACTCTATACCGGCATCACCATCTGTCTGCCTGTCTATCTATCCATCTCACTCTCTCTCTCTCTCTCTTTCTTTCTTTCTCTCTCTCTGTCTCGCCCCCCCACCCCCCACCCCCCACCCCCCCACCCCTCTGTCCTTTTTGCCAGGATGAACAGAAACTGAATACTATTTATTGTTTGTTATATGCACATTGATTTGCGGATGAATTTCTTCAAGACTGTTTAAATATGTTTCCAAGGACACTTCTCCGATCAAACAACAAGCAGATGAATTGTCAAGTATCAAAATTTATTTTCCACATGATCAAAAGGAGAAACAATCTACTCAGACATAATTTAGTAAAATGTCGCGTCCATGAACAGAATAAAATTGTGTGATGCTGTTCAAGTATCATAATACCCCTTCCCGTGCCACCCTCCAGTCCCCTGGTTTTGAATTGTGGTCCATAGCCAAAGTTTATTAAAACATTTTCGTTCGCTCGTTAGTTCTCTCTTTGAACTCACCGCACTCTTTCTTCTCTAAAATCCACATCAGTCCAATGATATATTCAACTCTGTCTCTATCTTTGTCTGTCTCTGTCTCTGTATCTCTCTGTGTCTCTGTCTGTCTCTCTCTCCCTCCCTCCCTCCCTTCCTAATTGATTTACATGATATTTAACTACACAATTCATTTGAAACTCCACACCCCTCTCACTCACTCTTTCTCTCTCTTTCTCTCACTGTATCTCTCTCTCTGTCTCTTTCTATCTCTCTGTCTCTGTCTCTTTTTCTTTTTCTCCCTCCTTCATTTTCTGTTTCTGTTTCTGTCTGTCTGTCTCTCTCTCTCCTCACATTTTCTCCACCAGATCAACAATCTATTAACGAATATAAAGACCAACAATATGTATACTGGTTTCGAAGGAACACAAAGCAGAATGTTAAGGTCGTAAACTAGTGTCCCAAATTTACTACATTTTCGAACACACACACACACACACACACACACACACACACACACACCAAATAAATGCATATATATCTTTCTCCATTCCTTCCTCACCTCCTATCTCTTGGTACAAACAAACACACGGACATTCTCTCTCTGCTGTCCTACTAACTGCCCCATCTCCTCTTATCCTACTCTCCCTCAGCTGATCTCCCCCATTTTCCCCCCTGTCCTACTTTCCCTCCCCCATCTCTCTCCCGTCCTACTTTCCCTGCCACCCCTATCTCCTCCCCAGTCCGACTTTCCCATCTTCCCCTCCTACTTTCCCTCAATTTCCTCCCCCACTTTCCCCTCTCATCCCTATCCTACTCTGCCATCCCCCTGTCCTTCCCTTTCCCCCATGGTTCTACCCTCCCTCCTCCACCCTGTCCTACTCTCCACCTCCCCCCCTGTACTGCTCTCCCTCCCCCATCTCTTTCCTCCTCTCTCTAACTCTGTTCCCCCTATGTGCCCTCTACACCTCCTCATCCCCCCTGTCCCCACTGTGCTAATTCCCCCCCCCCCCTACTACTCCCACCCCTATATCCTCCCTGTCCTACTTACCCCATATTGTCCTACTCTCACTCCACTGACTTTCCTTCCATCTGACCTATTCACCCACAGACATACAAAAAAACAAAAAAAGGATGAAAGACCACACATTTTCCCTCCAAAGAACGGAGGAGCAGAGTTACAGAGTGTGATCCGCGCAGAGATCGCCCTAACATACAACTAAATTTGGCCAACATTAAACCCGCTACAATGCCACCCAACCAAACTAAAATACTCATAATGTCCTGGTGTATCCACTGCAAAATTTTAGCATATTTCCTTTGGGGATTTCTTTTAACTTCCCCATCTTTACTGCTTTATCAATGATACTAAATATAATGTTCTTGCATAATTTTATTTGGCATGATTACCATATTTTGTTGCTTTTTTCGCCCTTTTATCCCTCCCCCCAAAAAAATTCTTGCATAATTACCTTATTTATAAAATTATATGAGACGTTACATGACAAAAAGATAAGGTGTGATGCGTTAGTAAAGTTACTCAATTGCTCTCAGCGTGTATACTGATCAGCAAACAATGTTTTTGCATCGTGTTAAACTGCACGTGAAGCAGAGAAATCAAAGGATTATGTCGTTATGGAAAAAACAAACAACTAAAAATTTTGGTCGGAAATTACTGCCCTTTGCCTAACAGAGGGAACATCCATCTTCACTCCCCCTTACTGCCAATAGTCGACAACTGACTGAGTAATAGCCGTCCCTCTCCACACCACCCTCCTGTCTCTGTCTAATTCTTCATCATGATCAAAGTGTAATGTGTTCAGTCTTAAGGATAAAGTCCTGTCATGCACGGGATTGAATGATAGGTGACTTCAACACACACACACACACACACACACACACACACACACACACGTGTGCACACACACGCGTGCACCAAATAAATACATAGATATTTCTCTCCATTCCTCCCTCCCTCTCGGTACACACACACACACACACACACACACACACACACACACACGCACACACCAAGATAGGGGTGAGAGAGGCTTGGAGATAGATTTATATTTGTTTGTTTATGTGTGTGCGTCTTTTTAAGCCACTGATGATTAGATATGTTCAATTCCGTGCATGATAAGACAATATCCCAAAGACTTAGCAGATTATATTTTGATCTTGATGATGAATAAGACAGAGAAAGACAGGAAGGTAGGATGGTGAGTACGGATATGACTCATTCGATTGTTGAATATTAGCACAAAGGGTAGTGAAAGCGGATGTTCCCTTTGTTAATCAAAGGGCAGTAATTTCCAACTAAACCCATTGGCTTTTTTACCCAAACAACATAATCATTTGATTTCTCCACTTCACATGTGGTTTGACACGATGGTAAAGCATTGTTTGCTAATGAGTATACACGCTGAGAGCAGCTGAGTAACTTTAGTGATGTATCACACCTTATCTTTTTGTCATGTAACGTCTTATGTTAATATGATAATTATGTAAGATTTGTTTTTGTAAAAGGGTGAAAAACCAAGAAAATATGGTAATCGTGCCCTATCAAAATATGCAAGAACATTGTATGAAATGAATATAGGGCTTTAGTATCATTGGTAAAGCAGTAAAAACTCAGGAAATGAAAAGAATTGAAATATGAAATACGCTAAAATTTGCTAAAGTGGATACACCAGGACATTATGGGTATTTTATTTTGGTAGGGTGGCATTGCAGCGGGAAAATGTCTGCAAAAACTAGCTTTGAGTTAGGGTGATCTCTGTGGGGATCACACCCAATAACTCTACTCCTCTGTTCTTTGGAGGAAAATGTGTGGTCTTTCTTCCCTTTTTTGATTTTTTGCTGGGAGAAGTGTGTGCAAGGTCAGGTGGAAGATATAAAGCAGGTGAGGGAGGGTAGAAGTGTGGGAGTAGGACCTAGGGGAACATGGTGGGTAGAGATATAGGGTGTTGTGGGGACATAGGGGAAGGGCAAAAAAGACAGGGGGGTTGTAGGCAAATGGTGAGAGTAAGATGGGGGGGAAGGGTGTGTGTTCACAATCAATAATTCTACGACATTCTTTGGATGAAAATTGTCACGTGACCGGTTGAGGACCCACCTACAACCCGACAGGCCCCGCGCAATCTAATAAAAGAAAATTTAAGAAAAATGGGTCTCCGGATCCTCGCACGCTCAATTAAATGCAGCCAACACCAAGAATTTATACACAGTATCAAACTTTATTCACTCACTCACACATATACTGACAACCAAAACAGCAGTGAGGCCTATTTCCCTTAATCCCCCCTCCACTCCCCAAACTTACTAACCCGCTAATACAAATCGCCACATCATAAGTGGGAATGAGAGAAAAATAAATGAGTAAATCACATTCGCTCGAACACATACAGTCACCACTCTTGTGCACTGCTCTCACACATACACAAGCATCCTCTACCGTCCATGCACGGCTCGCATTGGTTCTGAACACAAGGGTCCTTGCCCCAGACAATCCACGATGCCGGCGACCACTGAGAGTCCTAGTCCTTCTGTAGACAGAGCATGTAAAGCGGCGATCTTCATGAACGTCGGGGACACCCCTGTGACAGTCTCAGGGAATTCACAGGCACAGGGAAGGCTGCGGGTGCCCAGGACAACGGCGGAGGCTGGGGAAGGTGGATTGTGTGAGTCCAAGACGACCTTAACACCCGGGGAACATGCAGGACTCGTTGGAACACTCTTCGGAGCAGTAAAGAGACTCGAGTTAAGAGTCAAGAACAAGAAAAACAAAGCATGTGCTAAAACAGACACACAGATGGGTTTCGCACACATTCACACGTACAGCTGAATGCCTTAACACAACTGTAAAAAAAAAAAAATAAATTAAAAAATTTTTTAAAAAAGCAATAACAGAATATGTGTGCACACAGATATACATAAATCTGAATCCACAAGGATTGGCAGGGCCATGCTGCACTGAAATTAAAGTATGAATTTTAAATGCAGCAATAACAACAACACCAAAAAACCTGAAATACATATCAGTGGCCGCTCCCTGTCTTTAGAAAAACAACAACAAAACTAGCATTCTTCACTCTTCCAACCTGACTCACCTCAAGAGCTCGTGAAAAAAAAAAATAATAGGGAGATTAAATCCCTGGAACTAGAACGTAGTTCCAGACCTCCTGGTCGGACACAGACCCAGGAAACGTAGTGGCACTGGAGGCCCCAAACCCGAACCGAATCGGTAAAAACCTCCTCACTCCAAAATGAATGGAGCAGGAACAGCCCCACACAGTTGCTAGTGCGCGTTGGCGACCGTTGGCCCCTTGCTCCTTCCGGAATAATCCCAGTCCCACCATTCCTTGCTGCGATGCACGCTTCCATTTCCGCCCCAGTACTCCACCACAAAGTCGTTGGACAACAGGTCCGTGTTTAGAGTCAAGTTGAAGTGAAACTCTTTGCCGTTGGCGCGAAGTTTGTAAAACACACTGTTCTTCCCCAGTTGATCTGACCCGTCGAGGTAGATTCCGTGTGAGTTGTCTTTATCAAACTTGTAGCTGAGCTAAACAACCGGCAGATATGCATGCATGAGAAAAAGAAAACATCAACCTGAGCTGACTAGAGGGAGGGAAGGAACACACAGTCGCGCGTGCGTACACACGCACACGTGCATGCACGCATAGAAATAAAGAAAGAAAGAAAGGGAAAAAGAAAAAACAAAACAAAACAAAACAAAACAAAAAACAAACAGCAAAAATCATGACATATTCGAGGGGTCAAGTTGACAAAAATGTCCTTTCTTTTTTCAACACTACACTGTCGCACGCGACAAAAATATGTCGTCTTTTTCTTTCTTTCTGTTTAGAAGAGTCTGCAGGTGATTATATCAAATACAGGGGTTACTGCATGGGGCAGGAGGGATCACAATAATTCTACTCCTCCGTTATTTGGAGGAAAATGTGGGAGGGGTAAGGGAGAATAGGACAGGTGGAAAGATAGGGAAAGGGAGAGTAGGACAGGTGGGAGATGGGGTAAGGGAGATTAGGACAGGTGGTAAGATAGGGAAAGGGAGAGTGGGACAGGGGAGGTAGGACAGGTGGGAGATGGGGGAAATGGAGAATAGGACAGGGGGGAGAAATGGATGGATGGGAGAGTAGGAGATGGGGAATAAGGGGAGCAGGACTGGCGAGAGATAGGGGGGATGGGAGACTAGGCCAGGTGGGGTGGTAGGGGGAAGGGAGAGTAGGATAGGGGCGGGGAGTAGGAGGGGGGAACAGGGGGAGTAGGACAGGTGACAGATAGTGGTTGGGGGGGGGGAGACTAGGACAGGTGGGGTGGTAGGGGAATGGGAGAGTAGGACGGGGGGGGGGGGGGGGGGATGACAGGAGAGTAGGACAGGGGGGAGATGGAAGGTGGGTGACTAGAACGGGGAGGAGGGGGGAGGGAGAGTAGGACAGGGGATGGGCATGAGAGACTAGGGGAGGATGAGTAGGTGGGGGAATGGGGGGAGGGACAGTATGACAAGGTGGGAGGGGGGGAGGTTCACACCCAATCATTCTACTCCATTCTTCGGAGGAAAATATGTGGTCTTTTTTCTTTCTTTCTGTTGTGAAGAGTCTGCAGGTGATTATATCAAATACAGGTTACTGCATGGGGTAGGAGGTCGAGCAGTGGAGGGGGTCGCCAGACTGAGGGTAACGGGAGTAGAAACGTGTAAGAAGGGGATAGTAGGAAGCGGGAGGGGGGAGTAGGCGGAAAGGAGAATAGGACTGGGCTGGGAAATGGGGGGATGGGAGAGTAGGACGGGGGTAGATGGGCATGGGGGAGAGTAGGACAGGGGTGTGATGGGGGGTAGGAGAGTAGGACAGGGGGAAGATGGGGGATAGGAGAGTAGGACAGGAGGGAGATGGGGGATAAGAGAGTAGGACAGGGGGGAGATGGGGGATAGGAGGGTAGGACAGGGTGGAGGGGGAGTAGGGTGGGGGAGATGGGAGAGTAGGACAGGTGGGAGATTGTTTGATAGGAGAGTTGGACAGGGGGTGGGTTGGTGAGTAGGACGGGGTGGGGGGAGGGGGAGATGGGATGAGATGGAGGTGGGAGAATAGGACTGGGGAGATGAGGGGAGGGAGAGTAGGACAGGAAGAGAGATGGATAGGAGGGGATCACACTCAATAATTCTACTCCGTTCTTTGGAGGAAAATGTGTGGTCTTTTTTTTTTCTTCTTTTTCTTTTTCTTTATGTAAAGCGTCTGCAGGTGATTGTGACAGATGGAAGGTTACTGCATGGGGTAGGAGGTCGAGCAGTGGAGGGAGTAGTCAGACTGAGGGTAATGGGAGCAGGAGGGTGTGCATTGGGGATAGTAAGAAGGGGAAGGGGGAGTAGGGGTGATAGGAGAGTAGGACTGGGCTGGGAAATGGAAAGATATGAGAGTATGACAGGGGGTGGAAGGGAGAGTAGGATGGGGGAGATGGGAGGTGGGAGGGGTGGGGGGGAGTTGATAGTGTATGACAGGGGGAGATGCAGGAGGGATATTAGGACATGGGGAAGAGTAGGACAGTACACAGTAGAAGATGGCGGAAAGGGAGAGTAGGACAAGGGGGAGATGGTGGGAGTGAGAGTAGGACAGGGGGTAGATGGTGGGAGTGAGAGTAGGACAATGGGGAGATGGTGGGAGGGAGAGTAGGACGGGGGGTGGGGGGATGGAAGGGAGAGTAGGACAGTGGGGAGATGATGGAAGGGAGAGTAGGACAGGGGGGAGATGGTGGGAGCGAGAGTAGGACAGGGTGGAGATGATGGGAGTGAGAGCAGGACAGGGGGGAGATGGTGGGAGGGAGAGTAGGACAGGGGGAGATGATGGGAGTGAGAGTAGGACATGGGGGAGATGGTGGGAGTGAGAGTAGGACAGGGGGGAGATGGTGGGAGTGAGAGTAGGACAGGGGGGAGATAATAATAATAATGATATTTATATAGCGCTGAATCTTGTGCAGAGACAAATCAAAGCGCTTTCGCACCAGTCATTCACACGCATGCATAACTCTAAAACTGTAGAAACTAAAGACCAAGAAGGGCAGGCAAGGGAGGCTATTTTGGGAAGAGGTGGGTTTTAAGGCCAGACTTGAAAGAGCTGAGTGCGGAGACTTGACGAAGCGAAAGAGGAAGTTCATTCCAATCAGTCGCACGGTCCAGAGACAGAGAAAGAACGGCGGCCAACAGTCGAGTGTTTGAATCTGGGTATGCGTAAACAGAGTGGATCCGAAGCCGATCGTAGTGAGCGAGATGGAGTGTAGAAGTGAAGGCAACCGCAGAGATAGCAAGGGGCAGTTTTGTGAATGCATCTATAACATAGAGTGCTGATCTTGTACTTTATTCGGTGTGAGACAGGGAGCCAGTGGAGATGTTGCAAAAGAGGAGTGATGTGCTCAGATCTTTTCTTTCTGAGGACGAGTCGGGCAGCAGAGTTTTATATGCGTTGAAGGGACTGAATGGATGAAGCAGGCAAACCAGACAATAGAGAGTTACAGTAGTCAAGGTGAGAGAGAATGAGAGAAACGACAAGTCTAGATGTTGCGTCAGTGGACAGATATTTCCGGACGGCACTGATGCGCCGCAGTTGACAGTAGCAGGACTGACATGTCTGACTGATAAATTTTTGCATGGACAGTGTATTGTCAAGGACAACACCGAGGTTCCTGACTGACGTGGAAAGAGGGATGGATGTACTGCCAAGTTTGATTGTGTCAATTGTGATGGAAGACAGTTTTTGTTTAGTTCCTATGATCATTGCTTCATTTTTGTCCGAGTTCAATTGTAACTTATTTCGAGTCATCCAGTTTTGAATGTCCAGGAAGCAGTTGGATGTTTCTTGCAATAGCAACAACAATTTTTCAGGGGTATCACTGTTCTGGAGTTGAGTGTCATCAGCATAAGAGTGATGACTGAAATTATGGCGGTTGATAATTTCAGCGAGAGGAGCAGTGTACAGTGTGCAGAGCACTGGGCCTAAAACAGATCCTGTGGGACTCCATGTTCGATTTTAATGGGTTCAGATTGGAAATGATCAACAATGACAGACTGGAATCGATCAGTGAGATAAGATTTGAACAGTTTAGAACAGTGCCGTTGATACCAAATGTAAAATGAAGACGGGAAAGCATGATTGAATGGTCTATCGTGTCAAAGGCGGAAGACAAGTCGAGAAGAGTAAGAATGGAAATTTTTCCTGATTCGGAGGCTATCAGCAGATTGTTCAGAATGTGGTGGGAGTGAGAGTAGGACAGGTAGGACACACACACCTAGAGAGTGATGAGGGAGTGATGTAGATAGATTTATGTTTATTTGCTCATGTGTGCGTGTCTTTTTAACCCACTGTTTATTAGATATATCATATTCCGTGCATGATAAGACGATATCCTAAAGACTGAACAGAGATTTTGATCTTGATGAAGAATTAGACAGACCCACACGGGGAAGGAGAGATAAAAGGATCCATAAACAAAGCCTGCCTCACCTAGTACCTAGTAGGAAACCGCACCTACTTGGATATCCAACACTAGCGGTCGAAAACAACAGAAGAAAAGAACCAGGAGTCATGCCCTGACTCTGGGTGCCTGGAATGTTCGCACCCTTTGGGACAGAGACAACAGACCAGAAAGGCGCACAGCGCTCATTGCTTGAATGCTAGATCGCTGTCAGGTGGACATAGCAGCCCTGAGCGAAACCAGGTTTGCCGGTGAAACCCAGGCGTTGGTTTTGCCATACAAACCAAACTTGCACGACAGCTTGACAGCCTTCCACGTGGGATAAACGATAGGCTGATGACCCTGCGTCTGAAGCTGTCCGAGGATCGCTTCGCCAGAGTTATCAGCTGCTATGTCCTGACGATGACCAACCCTGATGACATCAAAGAAGCCTTCTACGAGGAGCTCAGCCGCACCATTTCAGCGGTAGACAGAAAGGACTTGCTAATTATCCTTGGGGATTTCAATGCCCACGTCGGCGTGGACTTCTCCTCGTGGCCAAAAGTCCTAGGACAGCACGGCACTGGCAAGTGCAACTCCAACGGACTGCTTTTGCTCTCGATCTGCGCGCAGCATGGACTGACCATCACCAACACCCTCTTCCAACAAGCGGACAAGTACAAGAACATATGGATGCACCCCCGCTCCAAGCAGTGGCACATGCTGGACTATGTGATTGTCCGGCAGAGGGACAGAGGTGATGTTTCAAGTACACGCTGCATTAGAGGAGCAGTCTGTTGGTCGGACCATCGCCTTGCACGCAGTAACATCATACTTGCACGCAAGCTCCAGCCAGCCAGGCAGAAACCCCCTAGGAAGCTGAACATCCACTGCCTCCCCATCACCAAAGACGTGCTGCATCGCCGGCAAGATCTTCGCCCGCATATTACTGAACAGACTGGTTGACCATGTCTCCAACACTGTCATCCCTGAAGCACAGTGCGGCTTCCGCTCAGGCAGGGGAATAAGTGACATGGTGTTTGCCGTACGCCAGATGCAAGAGAAGTGCCGTGAGCAGAACAAGGAGCTCCACGTGGTCTTTGTAGACCTGACTAAGGCCTTCAACACGGTGAACCGCCGTGGTCTGTGGAAGATCCTCCTAAAGTTCGGCTGCCCAGAGAGCCTAATCCAGCTGATTGCGTCATTCCATGATGGCATACAAGCGAGAGTACAGGAAAATACTGACATGTCAGATCCGTTCCCTGTGGTAAATGGAGTGAAGCAGGGCTGCGTCCTGGCACCCACACTGTTTTCCATTCTCTTCTCTGTCATGAAATTTGACGCCTTCCAAGACTGTGACCGGGGCATCTACATTCAGTTTCGCACAGATGGCAATCTTTTCAACTTGCGGCGACTCCACGCTAGGTCCAGGGTGTTTGGGGCAATGTTGAGAGAGTTCCTCTTCGCTGATGACTGCGCGCTTGCTGCACACACCCATGAGGACATGCAGTTCATTATGGACAGGTTCTCAACCTCCTGCAGGCGCTTTGCACTCACCATCAGCCTCAACAAGACCGAGTCCATGTATCAACCAGCTAGCTCACAGAACGCCAGTGCCTGCCCCCCACCTGCAATCAAGATCGATGACACAGAGATCAAGTCAGTCGACAAGTTTTGCTACCTGGGCAGCACCCTATGCAGCAAGGGAGCGCTTGATGCAGAAGTGACGCTGCGCATCGCCAAGGCCAGCTCCGCCTTTGGCAGACTCAGCAACAAGCTGTGGAACAACAAAGGCATCAGGCTCAGCACCAAAATCAAAACCTACAGAGCTGTTGTGCTGACCACCTTGTTGTACTGTTGTGAAACATGGACGACGTATCGCCGTCACATTCAACAACTTGAGCAGTTTCACCAGAGATGCCTATGAGAGATTCTCGGCATAAAGTGGCAAGACAGGGCCTCCAACCTCCAGGTCCTAGAGAGGAGCGACCTGCCCAGCATCGAAAGCCTCCTGATCCAGTGCCAGCTACGCTGGACACGTTGTCCGCACGACAGACAGCAGGATCCCGAAGATGCTACTGTATGGCCAGCCAAAGGAAGGCCACCGCGAACTTGGAAGACCCTGCAAGCGCTTCAAGGACACCTTGAAGACAAACCTCAAAACCTGTGACATAGACATCGCTTCCTGTGAAACTGATGCCCTTGACCGCTCTCGCTGGAGGATGTTGTGCTCTAGTGGCATAAAGACGTTTGAAAACAAGTGAACGCTGGCCATTAAGGGGAAGCGTGAGCGAAGGAAGCAGGCCTCAACTTCTGGAGACGTTTTCCCTTGCAACACCTGTGGGAAGTGCTGCGCATCCAGAATCGGCCTCTTCCCCCATATGGGGACACACGTCGACAGATAAGCCTGCCTGCCTACTCATCCGTCGGTCCGACGGGAGACTCCATCATCATCATCATTATATTCTCCCAGGTCAGCCTTGGTCAGTGACCAGTGGTGGTCTGGTGGTCAGCGACGGTCAGTGGTCAGCAATGGTCATTGATGGTCAGCGGTCATTGGTGGTAGACCTTCAAGTGACCATAACCCCCCACGCCCCCCACCCCCACCCCCTCACACACACACACATACACACCCCTTACCCAGGCGGGAGGGGGGGTTCATAATGATTTCCCGAAAGTTTTATCAATTTGCCATCCAAATATACCTGTCTGCCAAAAACGATTTACGGTATGAATATACCAAGGTATAATTAAAAAAGACACTGTTTTTACATTGTCGAGAAAGTGTATGACCAACAAAAATGATATGTTGTTATTAAAGAAGTGTCCTATTTGACAAAGATTTGGTTTGTAGAGATTCATATTATATCACCCAGTCTTTTACTATCAAGAATGACCAGCTAAAATGTACCCTAGCGTTACAGGCGTTCTGTTACTGACCTATTTCGTTTCAGTGGTATTTTTCTTTCCAGTTTGAACTTATTCCATAAAGTCCTTCTTGGTTTTCTTTGTAAATTGTGACAGATTACATTGATTAACTTTAAAACCATCATGAATACTGAATCTCATATCGCGGCGAAACAGTGTGAATGTGTGTGTGTGTGTGTGTGTGTGTGTGTGTGTGTGTGTGTGTGTGTGTGTGTGTGTGTGTGTGTGTGTGTGGTGTTCACCGAATAATATATTTACTGTGTGTCAGCGAGATGCACACAACGTATATGTTTGTGTATAAGTGTGTGTGTGCGGGCAGAGAGACAGAGAGAGAAAGAGACAGAGACAGAATAGAGATAGAATGAGAGATAGTGGCAGAGAGGGGGAGCGATAAAGAAACAGAAAATGAGAGACGGAGGGAGAGAGAGGGGGGGGGGAGGGAAGGAAGAGAGAGAATGAGAGATACAGAGAGAACTCAGAACTCAGAACTGTTTTAATGTACATCGGCCTTGGGCCACAATACAAAAGGACTGGGGTCGGGAGAGAGAGAGAGAGAGAGAGAGAGAGAGAGAGTGGCAGAGAGGGGGAGACAGAGAGAGAGTGGCAGAGATGGGGAGACCGACGGAGAGAGAGATACACAGAGAGAGAGACAGAGAGTGGCAGAGATGGGGAGACAGAGAGAGAGGCAGAGAGGGGGAGACAGAGAGAGAGAGAGTGGCAGAGAGGGGGAGAGACGATAAACAGAAAAATTTTAATGAGAGACGGAGAGTGAGAAAGAGAGACGGAGGGAAGAGAGAGAATGGGAGAGAGAGAGAGACAGACTGACATAGGGAAGAGAGAGAATGAGAGAGAGAGAGAGAGAGACTGACAGAGGGAAGAGAGAGAATGAGAGATAGAAAAAAAAACTGACAGAGGGAAGAGAGAGAATGAGAGAGAGAGACAGAGAGAGAGAGAGAAACGGACAGAGAGAGAGAGAGGCAGAGAGGGGGAGAGACAGAAAAACAGAAAATGATAGACGGAGACGGTGAGAGAGACAGAGAGAGAGAAGAGAGAGAGAAAGAAGCTGACAGAGAGAAGAGAGAGAATGAGAGAGAGAGAGAGAGAGAGAGAGAGAGAGAGAGATGCAGAGAGGGGGAGAGACGGAGAAACAGAAAATGCCGAGAGACGGAGAGTGAGTAAGAGAAAGAGAGAGGGAAAAAAACTGACAGAAAGAGAGAGACAGAGAGAGAGAGACAGAGAAAGAGAGAGAGAGAGTGGCAGAGAAGGGGAGAGACAGAGAAACAGAAAATGACAGACGAAGAGAGAGAGAGAGAGAGAGAGAGAGAGAGAGAGAGAGAGAGAGAGAGAGAGAGAGCGTTTCCCCGCAGATACACTGAGTCGTGATGAAAAAGTCAAGTCCACTCCACACAACAGCGGGCCCAACACACAAGTCGCTGCTCAACTCTGAAGGCGGACGGCTGGTATGAAGAGAACACATAACACATTCATCATTCCATTCCACAACACATCTTTGATCAAGCAGAAAGCATTATCAGTCACTGGCAAATGTATACATGAATCTGTATTTGACTGTTTTGTGAGAGGGAGTATCGACACGGGGGGATATCGACACGGGGGAGTATCGACACGAGGGAGTATTGACGCGGGGTAGTATCGACACGGGGGAGTCGGTATCGGGCTGACACCGGCAAAAACATAACTTGCAAGGGAATGATAGCCATGCCTATTCAACAACACTGTAAGCAGCTATCTCCCTGCAATTTTGGAGCTGCAAGGCATTGAGCGAACCATCCTACAATACGAATCCGCTTCTGCATTGTTGTATGAAAAAATAACAACAACAACAAAAACAAACACCAAATGTTCATTAGATTTTTAGATCAGTTATCACAATATCAGTGCCTGCACGGCATGTTAATGGGGCATTACTCTTCCGCTTTTAACAGCAAGCGTAGCTTTATAGTTAGTCACGTATCTTTTAGTTTCTTTGTAAATCAATCCAGATGAAAAAAAAATGTTGTAAATTTTCCACTTTGATAGAATGTTTTACAAAGAATTTAATGTTTTGAGAAAATTAAGACAATGGTTCACTTATCTAAATCACATAGTTGTTTATTTGGTTTCGAATATCTCCTCAAGCAAAATGGTGGGTACTCGAAAATGCCGTCTTCTGCATGCAACCACATTGCCGTTTACTTGTTATTTACTATATTGTTGTTTTGAGTCAGTTCCAGTTACGTCATTTAAACAATACATTTGAATGATATAAGCCGTATTTTCATTCCTGAAAAGTATTTCAGCGTTGTGAGCATGAACCAGCGTCGCAGAGCTGCGTTTCGCTGTGCCGATTTTGCTAAATCATTTCTTTGAAAAAAGAAAAAAAGTTCATCGGACATTGTTGTGCTTCTTTGAAAATCATTCGTATTTTTCAAACCAATTTGATCAAATTGATAAGTTACATAGCGCCTATCCTCAGCCAGAGACCAAGCTCTAAGCGCTTTACAAATACGGGGCCAATTGCACAACAGGCTGCCTACCTGGGTAGAGCTGACTGACGGCAGTCATTGGGCGCTCATCATTCGTTTCCAGTGTCATTCAGTAAGATATCAGGCGCGCGCGCGCACACACACACACACACACACACACAAAATCAGATTTCAGGCACACACACACACACACAACCAGACATTTAACATTTTAGGCCGGCGCTGGGCATCGAACCGCGATCGATGTGCAACGAACAGCTCGAAATCGGTCCCAAATGATTAACAGATATAACATTCAATTGTCGGTCAGTGAAAGTCTATAAGGACCTTTCTTGATTCTTGAGTTTGTCCTTCATGAACTGTCCACTAATGCTTAATACTTTTCTCTAGTGTTTTCACAGTGGAAGATGTCACCAGTGTTCCTTCTTTTGAGTCAGAATGCAAGGCTTCAACAGATTATGTTGAAGTTTCAGAAAAGATTATTAGTGACAAACTTTCACAGTTAAAGGTACATAAAACGACTGGTCCTGATGGAATACACCCTTATTTGCTAAAAGAATTACATAATAGTTTAGCTATTCCCTTAAAGATTTTGTTTGTTAAGACTGTATCACATGGTAAGATCCCACAGGCATGGAAAGTAGCACAAGTAAAACCAATATTTAAGAAAGGTAACAAACAAGACCCTGGAAACTATCGATCAGTAAGTTTGACATCGGTTGTATGTAAAGTTTTTGAAGGTTTCATACGTGATACTTTGAATAAACATTTGATTGATAACGACTTACTGTCTGATTATCAGTTTGGCTTTACCAGTGGTAGATCCTGTGTGACTCAGTTGTTGAATACTGTACATGACTGGATGCAGTCACTTGAAAACAATTAACCAATGGATGCAATTTATCTGGACTTACAGAAGGCGTTCGATAAAGTTCCACATAATAGGTTAATTGCTAAATTGCAAGGGTACGGTATTTGTGGTAAATTGTTGGAATGGATAAAAGACTTCTTATAATGTTATATGAGAGAACACAGTACGTATCAGTAGGGACCGAGTCATTGTGTCCTGTTAAGGTGAGTAGTGGTGTTCCCCAAGGCAGTGTCTTGGGGCCCACACTCTTTGTATTTTATATAAATGACATGCCTGACATACTAGACTGTTTTGTGAAAATCTTTGCAGATGATAAAAGATCTATGAGGAAGTAGATTCTGATGTTGGTAGATTGAAATTACAAGTTAGTATTGATAATTTAGTACACTGGACTGACAGATGGCAAATTAAATTTAATAGCAATAAATGTAAAGTTTTACACGTAGGCAGAAATAATCCACATTATAAGTATTATATGAATGGTACGGACTTGCAGGAGACTTCAGCGGAGAGAGATCTTGGAGTCATTGTTGACTCTGGTCTCTCTTTTGATGTTCATGTTAATGAAACCATTAAAAAAGCCAATAGATTGACCAGAATGTTAGTTGGAAATATACAGTGTAAAAGTAAAGACAAAAGTCATTAAGACTTAGTCAGGCCAGTCTTAGAATATGGGAATGTTGTTTGGAATACGGGTTTAGTGAAACATATAGACAATATTGAAAATGTTCAACAAAGATTTACAAAAAGAATCTTTGGCTTTGCTGATATGGACTATGAAAGTAGGTTGCAAGCACTTAAGTTACCTAGTTTAGAATATAGAAGACTGCGTGGTGATTTAATAGAGATGTATAAAATGACACATGGATTATATGACAGCAGAACTATAAACTCTTTTGTTTACATTGAATGAGAACAGTGCCACAAGAGGTTATTCCTACAAACTATTAAAAGTTGCAGTTAAAACTTCCAGATTTGCACATTTCTTTACTAACAGAGTAACAAATGTTTGGAACAATTTGTCACAAGACGTTGTTTCCGCAGGAACAGTGAATACATTTAAAAATTATCTTGATATTCATTTAAAAAATTTTAAATACAAAACTCATTTACATATTTATTGATTTTTCAAGCATTGCGCACTCAATGTTGAAAAGTGCATCAGACATATGTGGGGACTCTCTTTTTCTTCCCCACTTCAAGCGGGCAAAAGGCCTTGTTAGGCCTGCACGCCTTGATATTGATATGATAATAGAACCGCATACAGAAAAGTCCAACCAGGAATCAAACTCTTGATCCACAGATTGGTCACGTGACCCACAACACCACCTCCTGACTTGTATTTGCTAAATCTCCCACCAATATTACCAATGAAGTCCCACTATATTTTTTTTTAATTACCGACAAGCTCCCACCAAAATCATTGTTTGCAACAATTACCAGTGTCATTCAATGACATTTTTTCAGGATCTCAAGCAAAGTACCGAGCTTTGTTTCAATCGAGGATCGATGCCCAGCTACTTCGAACATTTTGCTTGTGTGACCATTTTGTTTATTTGTGAGATCTACGAGGGCTATGAACAGTGGCTGCCTTTGTTCCCAGCATTTTTCCTGCAGATGTAAGAATGTTGTTGTTTGACGTGTTGACTTGGATGTTGGAAACTACATTGCGACTCTGGGTACAATGCAAGTACTTGGATTCTTTTCAGTGCAACTCAGGCAGTGAGCTTAGACCTATCTATACTGATAGAGATGTAATGGTAGAACTCTACTTTGCAGTCGCTCCTGTCACCCTCATTCTTGTACAGTGTGATGACATTAGTGTCCCAGGTGTCATTTGGCACTGCACTTTTCTCCACAGAGGCATAGGATTTAATGTAGCTCAGTGATAATGATCCGTCTGCAGTATTTCAAGACTTCAGCTGGGATGCATGGTATGCATTGTTGTTTTAATCATTATCATATTGTTGCACAGAATGTGTGAGCTTTTTCATGGTCTGAAATTAATTTGGTGGGTTTTTTTCAGGCACGACGTTATGATTCCAGAACCACAATATTCTCCCCTGAAGGTAAGCCAGTGAGCATTTTGATATTGGTAATTTGATTCGAAAAACAGCATCCTGGTTAATTGTAAACTGAATATTAAGTTTCACTTTCAAGGTGTCAAAGCGAGTGAATTGTATACACTACACCACATCTACTGTTTAAAAAAGAAAAAAAGAAATTGTCATATTTACTGGTAGTTATTATTTGATTAAGTTGGACTTCTAGTCTCCTTACTTCAATGCTGAATTTCATCTTGTGCGCAGGGCGCCTGTATCAGGTGGAGTATGCCATGGAGGCCATTGGGCATGCTGGGACCTGTCTAGGTATCTTGGCCAGGGATGGCATTGTGCTGGCTGCCGAGCGACGCAACACCAACAAGCTGCTGGATGAAGTGTCCTACTCTGAAAAGATCTACAGACTCAGCGAGTAAGTTGCGGAGTGATATTTATGAGTGGAAGAGAGTGAAATTGCAAGGGAGAATGATATAGAAAACAGGAGTGTGTGTATGTTACTTGAATTTAAATCATAATATGAGTAAGCTGGAGTGAGGTTTGTGACAGTGTGAAATTACAAGGGAGAATGATAGAAAACAGGAGTGTTTGTGTTACTTGAAATGATAATATGCTTGTGTGTTTGTGAGAGAGTTTGCTATGTGTCTCTGTGTGTGTCTGTGTCCCAGTGCTCAGCTGTCTATTTCAGGGTGATTGAAGGAGGAAAGTCATTTTATTGATTGTATGTTACTGTTATTGGTGGTTGTGCTTAACTGAACTGTTGAATTGGACAGAATCTAACTGTAATGGGAAATAAAGATCATTAAGTTAGCAGCAAAATGTTTGTGTCTGATATTATGCATGTTACAATAAATCTGTGTGATCATGAAATAATAATCATTGATACATTTCTGCTGAAATTTCTGGGAAATGATATAAGTATATTGCCTGTGACACTGACAGTCAACAGAGTGTCAATGAAGTATTGAAAGTGTCAGGATTTCCATGAATTTCACAAAAAAGGGACATCTGATCCATGGTTTTCAAAAACACATCTCTTAGATAGTGAGAGGCTTGTGAACTCAGCACAAGAGCATATATGACAAATTTTCAGTGAAAAGTTCATGGTTGTTTAGTTAAGGATAGAGAAGAGAACTGGGACTGCTAAATTCAGTTGGTCAGTCAGATGATTTGGTCTGAAAACTGGGAGCTGAACATGGTGGGGGAACTTCTGCAGGATAGACCTTTCTTTTGTTCAGTCTGAATGAAAGGAGGAGCAAAAAAAAAACCATGTACAATGCCACTGTTATGAAAATATGTGATTATATTATGCTGTTTGAGTTTTACTGAACAAGTAAATTACCTCTTCTCTTTTTCATCATGCTTTGTATCTGACTTGCCTTATATATCTCTTTTAAGTTTTATGTCTCTTTCTCATGTACCATTTGTGTGGGGGGTTTTGGGGTTGTTGTTTTTTTGTTTTTTTTGTGTGTGTACACGTCTTTGTGATTGGACATGAAACTAAACACAAACCATCTGATGATCTACAGACCTGATCATCATCATGCATACCCTGGAGAAATAAATGATAGGTGGATGTGCATGGGATAAAAAATCAGGCTCAAATGTATTTTTCCTTTGGGCTTTATTCAGTCCCATTAATTTACAGACATACATTAAATATACATGTATGTGTGCACATGGTTGAAGCCTGACTCGGTCAGTGACACAGGAAATGAATGATGAGCACCAAACTTCACCAGAAATTATGCTTGCATTGAAACATATAAACTGGCATGAGAAAAGGAATAATGACTATGTTGATAATTTTACTGAGGAGCTCATCCCAGGGGTTCCACAACTTTCAATGAACATGCTGTTCAGTAAACTGATTTTTGTGTGTGTTCCAGTGACATGGCATGCAGTGTGGCAGGAATCACATCTGATGCCAATGTACTCACCAATGAACTGCGTCTCATTGCACAGAGGTTAGTCAAGTGGACTTATAAATCTTTGTTAAAACTGGTATGGAATGAAGGGGGGCACGGTGTGTCTCCCAGTTCCCCTCCCTCTCACCACCAACGCCACCCACTGCCCCACTCCTTTGCCCCTCCCTACCATTGTCCTTGTTTTTCAGGGATTTTTGTATTTGGTATGGGGAACTTGTGTAATTGTTATGTGTCTGTATGAGGTTGCATGACAGTCTTGGTCACTAAAGTACACCTCTCTGTATTTACTACTAATAATAATGTCACATGAACTTGATGAAGTGGGGGGAAACAAGTCTATGAATTGACAATGTTGTACATGTATTTGTTCTCTAAATTGTTTCATTTTGCATCAGTAAAATGGGTAGTCTGTGGCCATCTCCATTTATACCACTTGCACTTGACTTTGTAAACATTGGTCATGATGCATTGAAAGATTATCTGTATCCAGTCCTTTTGAAATAATGTTTTTCCTTTTCACTACAGCCAGTACATGTATTCATTTTGTTCATTTTGGTTTTTGATAATGTGAAAATGAACCTGTCGGGAATGTCACATAGCCTTTGATAAACTCTGTGAATCAGAAAGCATCTTGCCTACTGCGCAGTAGTAACGAAATTGCTTATGATGTGCTCAGTGTAGTTTGATTGTTGATGGTAGGCAAATTACTGATATGCTCAGTGTAGTTTGATTGTTGATGGTAGACAAATTAGTTAATTACTGATATGCTAAGTGTAATTTGCTGATGGTAGGCAGATTACTGATGACATGCTCAGTGTAGTTTGACTGTTGATGGTAGGCAAATTTCTGATGATATGCCCAGTGAAGTTTGATTGCTGATGGTAGGCAAATTACTGATGGCATGCTTACTGATGGTAGGCAAATTACTTAAGATGATTATGCTCAGTGTAGTTTGATTACTGATGGTAGGCAAATTACTGATGATATGCACAGTGTAGTTTGATGGCTGATGGTAGGCAAATTACTGATGATATGCTCAGTGCTGAGTGTAGTTTGGTTACTGATGGTAGGGTAGTTACTGATGATATGCTTAGTGTCATTTGATTGCTGATGGCAGGTACCTGCTACAGTACCAGGAACCTATACCCTGTGAACAGGTAGTGGCAACATTGTGCGACATTAAACAGGCCTACACACAGTTTGGTGGTAAGTGCTATTTGTAAAGCTTCTGCTTGTTGTGCTGAGTGTTCTAGTTTTTATTGCTGCATTGTATTGTCTGCAAATACAATTTGTTTAAACCAAGTACTTTTTATTATTGTGCAAATTAAAATCTTGACATTGTGGAGTCCATGCTTTGATCGGAACAAAATGAAACTTCTGAAGAACTAGAATGCCTTTTTGATTATATTATTTGGAAATCATTAAATCATACTGTAAATGCTACAATGCCGTTGTGTATTTTCTTTTTTTTGATGGATATTTTTGACGGGTTATGAGGCTTGGGCTGCAAAATCCATTCCCCCTAATTCTTATGTAATTCTACTTCCAGTATCTGGATAACAGTAAACAAGTCTTTATGCAGCTTGGACTGTGCATCGGTGATGGGTTGTTTTGACACTTAAATGTGTGTGAAAGAGTGTGTTTGCTTAGACCACTTTTGTTGCGCACAATGAAAAACTGAATGGTATTAAGAGAGTAATGCAATTCTGTATCAGCAACAGTGTGTGGCAAGTGTTGTAGACAGTTATCAGCATATGTGGTGGTGTTTAGTTCTGTAACTGTGGCTGATTGTTGTGACAGGCAAGCGTCCCTTTGGTGTGTCCATCCTCTACATGGGATGGGACAAACACTATGGGTTCCAGCTGTACCAGAGCGACCCAAGCGGTAACTATGGAGGCTGGAAAGCCACGTGCATTGGCAACAACAGTGCTGTGAGTATTTCCTTTTCAATAACAGACAGCTTAGCCTTACAGACATGCCTACTGTCCCAATTTGTCCTTATGTGTTCTTGAAAACCAGCAAAAAAATGGCATCACATTATGGGGGGAAAAACAACGAAAAAACCTAGCCATTCTTAAGAAAAAAAAATGCATGGTTGATTCCTTTAGGCAGTCACACTGGCAGTTTAGACATGCATGCATCATCATTCTGTCGGAACTGGAAATTGAGAAAGGCCACTAAAATGAATGAGCAAACCAACATGGCGATGAAGAGGAATGTGTATGAGAAAAGTCCAAGCAGCTACAAACAGGGTGAATGCAGAACACCACCTACATCAAAATTAGCACCAGTGTTTTTGGCTGTGTGACCTCAGAGCTACAAGACCCAGACCTGGAACTGTAATGTAGTGTTACTGTAATTCTGGTTCATGCCAGATACTTGGAAGCTGTTGATAGTCAGATTCTGGGACAGTTTACTGCTAGGATGTGTTCCTTTGTATGGCTGGTAAAGTGTATGGTGCTATGCAGTACAGGTGGCTTTTGAAAATTGGTTGAGAATTTGAATGGAATATAGGAGCATTAGAATTGGGTGGATCAGGGATTGTGAAGTTCTGATAAAGTTGTTATGAAAGCAGCCAAGTTTTTTGTTGTTTTTTTCACATTCTGTTTTGCAGAACCATCAGTTTCATGCAAAGCAGTAAGAAGTGCAGAAAAGTATTCCATTATGGACAGGTTTCTTTGAGTTTTGCTGAGAGTGATATTCAGAGTGTTTCAGTCAGAAAGAAAACAAAAATACACTACAACTATTCTATGTAGTATTCACCTTCTGAAATCCTATTCAAACTCAAAAACAGTCTTCAGTAAAAGTGCCATCTTTTTTATTATTAAACAAAAAGGTAAACACCACAGCCTTGCTATTTTCTGGAGACTAGTAGTCTTTTCTTCACCATCTTGGTCATGGTGATCAAAGCAGTATCCTCTCTTCGACACTCAGTTTGAAAAGCATTCACTTTTTTTTTTCATAACAACCCAAAGTTGGTTAACTTACAGTAAATTTGACAGTCAAGACTTAAACATGTGCTGGATTGACTGACACATGATTTTTTTTTTTTTTTTTTTTTTTCTTCAAAAACACAGAATGCAGTGTCCCTGCTGAAGCAGGAGTACAAGGAAGGGGAGACAAGCCTGGAGGAGGCACTGGCCTTGTCTGTGAAAGTGCTGAGCAAGACCCTGGATCTAACTAAGCTGACTCCCGACAAAGGTGGGTTTATGATTTCTTATAATTTTATTGCGAAGCAGATAAGTGTCCCATTACTGTTTCATTGGCTAGGTCATTGTCCAGATACATTTTTTTTTTTTTTTTTTTTTTTAGCTCTGACAGCAGCTTCCATGAAAACAAGATAGGCATTATCATATCCGCAGCCTGGAGGCAGTTGCAGTCAGTGGCTTAGTCTTTGATTAACCAGGACATATTGTCTGCTTTGCATGGGCTAGACCGCAAAACATCTGCCTTTTCTTTGCTGCCTGAATGGATTTGGCCATGTGTCAGAACCATTTCTCAGTCTTCACAAAGACCAGAGATCTCTGGCTAGGTTTTCTGGATTGACTAAAGGATGAAACACCATGAATGTTCAAGACAACAGGTCCAAACAAGAAACTGCCATGACCACAACAATGACCATGACTGTCACTGTTGGTAAATGGTAAACAAAGCCTTTCAGTTCGTTGTCAAAAGTCTTTGAAAAGGAAAAGAATGCTTATCAGTTGAAGTGATGGAAATGAACAGAAGCAGTCAGAAAATGCCTCTTTTTTCTTTTCTTTTTTTTAATTTTTTTCCAAATCAGTTGTTTGACTAGAAAAGTATAAAGGGAAAGAAGAGAGAAAGATAGGGACAGGAGAGAAAACATGGAGAAAAACTTAAAATTTTATTCTTTATTTTCAAGACTAAATTTTCAGTTACACACACTGATGTGTCTTCAAAGTACATGAGGGTTCATAACATAATTAAGGGGCGACTTGGGACTGAAAACAGTGTTTGGGGTCAAAATTTTGTGATTTGGGATCATTGCATTTTTTGCTTCAATAAAGTCTATACTACACCACTGTGTGTCTGGTTTTGCTGAAAATGGCTATTTTATGTGCAAAAAACATCTTTGAAAAACATTGGTGTAATGAAAAAATGCTTCGTTTGTTTCCAAACTGCCGAAAACACATCATTTTTAGTCTTTAGTTACCGCCATTTTCAGCCAAGAAGGGTGATAGTGTGGCATATGAATCTGTAGAGTGGAGTCTCAGCTACACACATATGTCACTGGTTCATGTGTACAACCCTCTGACAAAGCACAAAACCCACGAAAATCACCCCACTAAACTGATGTCATTTTCCTTATTTGGGAGACAGTCAGATCGAGGCTATAAAACTTGATTCTCGATTGGTTGGTTTTCGCCATGTGAGCGGTATGGATATGCAAATAACCGCGATGCATGCGCAGTGACACCTTCCGCTCATTTGTTGACAGTGCACCTGCAGGTCAATTCAGCTTGTATCAACAGCGAAAAAACATGCCAGAACGAAAATTTCACACTGAAAATGCCTTCAAGGAAGAAGCAACAGCTAGCGGATGCAAGAGTTGCAAAGCATGGAAAGGCGTTGCGATCGGCTGATTGTTTGGATGATTCAGTCCAATGTTTGGCCGGCATTGTGTCCAACACACACGACAGTGGTGACATGAAAGACATTTCCAACGTCCAAACTCCGACAAACAACGAACTGTCTGCCTCTGCAAGCAAACTACAGAAGTTTCGCAAAAACAGTGCTTGTGCAGCAACGTCCAGGGAGTCCGATCATGACTACTTCATTGTTGAACTGGGGCAGTTGAATGAACTGATAGGCAATGTGTTGTGTCCATGCTGCCAGACAAACACAGTGTCAATCAACCTTGGACATTCCATGGGGTTTTCTCTTTCAGTGCACTTGGTTTGTTGAGAGCGTGCAAGTGACACATCAGTCTATAGCTCACCGAGGATTCATAGGCGTAATGATGTGAAAACTGGGTTTGAAATCAACAGACTCGCTACACTTTATACACACGAAGTAGGAAGTGGGTATTCTGCTCTAAGAAAACTGGCTGCAGATTTTGGAATGCCCACCATGAATGAATCAACATTTCATGGACTGAACAAGAAAGTGTGATGTTGTTGCCACTACCTGCGAGGCCACACTTGACACCAGTGTATCTATTGTAAAAGAGGAGTATACTGAACTCTTTCCTGAAGGCAGACCAGAGCCCCAGGAAGAAGAGGAGGATAGGAAGACAGAGTGGGATGTTGATGACGGAGTTCCTTGAATTGATGTATCATTTGATGGCACTTAGCACAAGAGGGGCTTTACATCCCATTATGGAAACTATATACAGAAGATTTTCAACGCCAGCTCTTCTCAGGCGGCTTCTTCATGGCAAAACACAGAATGCCAATGAAAGTTTGAACAATCTGATCTGGGTTCACTGCCCTAAGACCAAATTTGTAGGCAAAGCACGTCTCCAGGCTGCAGTCCATCATGCAGTCTGCAAATTCAACAAGGGGAACATTGCTTCCCATGAACTGACACTGAATCCTTGAAGAAGAAAACAGGTGAGTCAGAAAAGCAGAAGAGGCAGCGGCGGCAGCTTATGTCATACAAAGGCGAGAGCAACGTGTTCAGCGGTTGCACAATTTGGCCCAGCAGGAGGACAGGGAAGGGGCAGTGTACGGCCCAGGGATTTTGAAGGACAAATAGAAGGCCAAAAACCATCCATAGACTCCCAGATACACAGAAAACAGCCACTGTTAGTGTGTATGTTCTTTATTTCTACAAATACTGGTTTTCAAAACTTTCAAACGCAGTTTTCTCAAAACTCGCATTTTCACCACAGATGCCTTCCTTCATTACTCATAACTCTGAACCCGCCTGATCAGTTTTCTTCATTCTTTTTTTGTTGTGTTCAGGAACCACTTACCTGTACAGCTATAGCGAGACTTTAGTAATATATAGTTAATTTTTAATCCCTCATAAAGCTAAGTGTCCTCCTGAATAATTCTGAAATATTTTCGTAAATGAAGAGATGGTCACACAATGTTTTTGTGCTATAAAATTTGTAAAATCTCTCTGCACTTGCATTCAGACAGCATTTATCTGTGTAAATAATGTATTTTTCTTTATTTCAAGAATATATTTTTCACACCATGCTCCTTGTTCTTTGTTGGCCATTTTGTGTGTATGCGTCATATTTTGATCTTTTATGCAAAAACTGTTGCTCCATGAGGGTATTTCTTGATTTTTATTGACTGGGGATGATTTCCAAGACAAAAAATCATAAGACTTTCAGAACAAACTTGAACAAATTTTTACTTCCAAGTCCCCCCTTTAGTGATGACACTTTTTTTTCACATAGCTGATTAACAGCTTTAATTCTGTAACTTGGGAGAATGTTTTTACTGATTGGTTTCAATATCCATTCATGCCAGTGTGAAGAGGACAAATGCCCTATTATATTTTGGTGCATCAGGACATTTGTCCTGTTGTCCTTGTGGATGTTACATCCCTGAAGGGCTCTTCTTCTCTCCTTCATCACTGCCAGCCACTTACACTACAGGGGGACTATAGGACTTTGACTTTGGAATTCATTCAGTAGGTGCCTGTTAGTTACTGTCTGTCCAGAAAAAATTAAAGTATGGACAGTTATATCCTTATGCTCTTCCAGAGTGCACTTTTAAGACACAGATAAGTTGCTTGCAGCAGATTGATAACCTTGACTCTTGACCTTTGTATAACAAAGTGGCATGGATCTGAAGTACTGACTGTACTGTAAGTGTAGTATTTTGTGTTACCAAGAGAAATTTGGTTAATTAACCTGAATAATGTGATGCAGTCCAAAGTTGGAAAAAGTCATGACTAAAAATGATGCCTGAAAAAGAAAGGGGGTGGGGGGTAACCTGTGGAGATCAAATTGCAGTATAAACATTGAGTCACTGAGCCAGGGATGGAAAAGCAGATGAGTTCTCTGAAGATGAAATAATTGCTCGCTTTGGCTGCAGTCAGACACAGTACATTTCTATATATTCTGAGCATTCTTTGGAGTGACTGAAACTTTAGCTTGACCTTTTCATGTGGCTTTTGTTGTTTGTTTGTTTGTTTGTTGTTGTTGTTTTCTCAGTTCTACTTTCCATTTCCTTTTACAGCACCTTTTTGTGCTTCACTGCTGTGCATGAGCTGGCTGAAATGATGGAATTAAAGTTTCTGCTGGTGAGAATGACAACAGACTCTAAAAGAGTTTAGTGTAATCTTTCCTTCTGTGTGGCAGAGTTAGGAGACATATTCCTCCCCGTCCCCCCTTACCCCTCCATCCCATGTACAATTGTTGACTTTTTGTTGTTCAGTACCAGTATCCTAATTCCTATATAGTTTGTGTTTTGTGCAGTCACTTGATTCTAGTCTGTGAATGGAAATGCTGTAGGGGATGGCACATTGTGTAATTTGTTTTTGTTTCTTTTTCCAGTGGAGATGGCCACACTGACACGCAAGGACGGCAAAACGGTGATGACTATACTGCCGGACAACCAGGTGGATGCTTTGATCAAAGCCCACGAGGCAGATGAGGCCAAAGCGGAGGCAGAGAAGAAAAAGGAACAAGAAAAGAAGAAATAACTTTTAAGAGTCCCTAAGTTTTCTTCATCAGTAACAGTGTCATTATAACTTGCGCATTGTGTGAGTGTGCTGCGGGATGAGTGTCTGTTATGGGCTTGAACTGAGTTATCACAAAGTCAGTTTGACTGAATAGTCCTATTGCCAAGATGATTGGGGGCTGATCATTTGATGTTTTAGTGTGTTCCATCAGTTTGGTTGTACTCCCAAGTCAAGATTTATACCAACATTCTTTTTTTTTCTTTGACTTGATACTAAGGAAAAAATGTCCATGGTTCAGCAGGGCAAAATAATCATTGTGTGAAGACTGCAGAAGTGTATGTTAGAGAAAAAACAGATAATGGAAATTAATGTATATTTTTGTGTGGAGAATGTCTTTAAATTAGAAAAAAATATATAGATGGACATACTATTGTGAACAGACATGCTCTGATTTGTAACTTTTAAATTCTGATAATTTGCTTCACTTTGAAGCAGGTGTTTCCCTATGGCACAGTGTCCATGTTTACTCCAAGAGGTGAAGGGGAGTCCCGATGCTTTATATTGTTTGAAATGTTGATAGTTTATTCAGGGAGGAATTCCCTTCTTGTGAGCAGTTACAGGTTTCTGGATAATCATTACAGACTCACCAGACACATAACAGTATCATTTTTCAAGGCATTTTATCATGAATGAATGAGTCCATTGAATTTCTATGTTCACAGTAAAGACAGCCAGTTACAGTGATGGAAAAGAATTGGTGGGTGTGTGGTGGTGGTGTTTTTTGTTTGTTTGTGTGTGTGTGTTTTTTTGGGGGGGAGGGGGGGTTTGGGGGGGGGGGGGGTTAATGTAGCTGCATTCCATTGCTCATGGGCTGTCCAATGCAGATCACCCAAGATTTTGTTCCGATCAAGTGAACAGTAACCTTTGGGCCTTTTCACTACCCAACCTTTGACAACTTCTGAATTATGAATGCCAGATTGAGTTCTGACAACCCACTTAAACCTGTGGAGTTGACAGCGTTGGCAGACTTCCACACAAAACTGATCCAGAAAAAAGGCAGAAAATATGCTGTTTTCCCTCCAAATTACATGTGACCACAAGTGAAAATACTTGAGAAGTTGGTTCCCTCTTCTTGCAGTTATGCATATGTAGGAACATAAACATTTGAATGAGACAAATTTTGATGCCAGAGCAGTGTTTGGGTGCATGGTTCAATGAGTTAAAGTGAAATAAAATGTTAACCATCCATCCCTCCTCCCCACCCATGCAAACAAATGTTTTTGAGGAAATTTTGTTTTGTTCCTAGTTGCCTATGAATAGTAAACATTAACTAAGTTTGATCCAGTTATATTTTGAAATGAATATGATGTGAGAAAAGGGATGGAACAGTCATGTCTCAAGGTGACAGGCATCAAGACTTCCATTTAGATTTCTATCATTTGGTTGCATCATCTGTTAACAGAGCTTGTCAGGGTCATTTTTTTTTTCAGTAAAAATTTGAGTTTTTTTCATCAGTCTGTTGGATTTTCATCAGATTTAAACACAAGATGGGTTACCCACTTAACACAAATGTCTGTGTGTACAATGCTTTGAGTGATCCCTGTGTTTGAAAGAACTGTGTGAAACTTTTTGTTGAATTAAATGTCAGACATGCATTCAACTTTGTTAATAATTTGTGAAAGTTTTTTGGGTTTTTTTTTTTGTCTTCTGCACTGTTTTTGTCAGCTCGTATGAAAGTGCATGTGTATGCACATTTGTGTGTGTGTGTATTCCTATAAAGCTTATACGAGAGCCTCTAATTGAAAATCTTACTTGTTAAGCAATAGTTCATCAGGAGTTATGTTTGTTTTTTTACTCTTTATACTGCCAGATAAGTAATTTTTCTACTGTATTTCCTGTATCAATTCAAAACTACAATAATTGTCATCAAGATGTTGAAAATATTTTTAATTTACAACACAGCAAAAGCAGTAATAATGACTGATTTTGATCATCAGTATGTACAAGTCTGTGTGCTGTAGAAGTGGTATCAGAATGCAGTTTTGTGTGCTGAAAAAGTCCAGCAACAATCTGCATCTTTTCATTCACATTAATGACAACAAAAGCAGGGACCTTAAGCAGGACCATGTTTACTGCTGATGAGCAAGGTCTGCTGCAAAACCTTATGGTGTTGCATTCTTGGGTAAGCAGGAGTGTAAATACAGTATTCATGGCAACTCTGTCAAAGTATTATACATAGAGGCAACTTACCTGGCTTCAGCTTCATATGATGATTTGTGATGAGCAAAAGGACAGTCTCCTTGTTCAGTTCTAAAAGCAGTACATTACTTTAAAAACCACTGAGATGTTCTGCCTTTCTGATCTCAGAAAACATTGAAGCATCGTTCTCTTGTGGTTGGTTTTTGTTTGACCCCTCTATTGAGTAATCCTATTTTATCAAGGAATGAAACTAATGTCAAGAAAATGGCTTTGAAGTTGAAAGATAATGATAATCCCAGCCAGTGAACAGAAAAACGACCCAAGAGAAATAAAATGACACTGCAGGCAGATGCTGATCTGTGACATACCAATTTACACAGTAATCAGTTCCCAGAGTACATGAACAGATGTTTTCTAATGTGGAAATTCTAACACTTCCATTCCGCACTTTATTGTGCACATTTCTTCTTTGTCAGTTGCTGGTAAATGGAACTGGAGGCAGAAACCAAAAGAAAATAACCTCTCATATTCAACACTCCAAGGACAGCTGCATCCATTGAACAAAGTTTGATCAAGGCATCCCTTTGGTGGGCAGAGGCAGTCAAGGCAGAAAGTAATCTGAAATAAAACTCCAAGGACAGATAATGATCTCAATGAGCGACAACCACAGGACAGGGATGAGCAAGATGGAAGATAGCAAGGCCAGCAACAGAATCAATAAAAAGAAGAGGAAACCCACCAGTGCCACTAACAAGTCTATGTAACTTGCTTGAGTCACACCTCTCTGAAAGTACTGAGCTATTTCCAAAGCTGACTTGGCAAGCATTGAGCTGACACCCAAGCCCAGTGAACTTATGGTGAGCAAGAGGAGACAGACGAAAAGCAGATGAGCTATGGTGTGGATGAAGCGCCAGATGAAGCCATGCTGACTCAAGTCACTGCTGTCTTCAGGTGAAGATGCTGGTTCTGTGGCCTGGGTCACCACTCCATGCACACGTCTCTGCCAGTCTTCTCTCTCTCTCCTCTGCTTCTCCTCCTTTTCCTTTCTGTCTTTATCTCTTTGTTGCTTCAGTTTTTTGTCTTGTTTTTCCTTTTCTTTTTTCTCATGTTTTTCCTTCTCTTTTTCTCGCTTTTCCTTTGCTCTTTTCTCCTTTTCCCTTTCTCTCTTTTCCTTGGCAGCAGACGTTTTGCTTGAACTTGTGCCAGGCATTGCTTCTTTGGAACTCATGATGCCTGGTTTGAGAAAAGAACTGGCGTTGTTTGTCTGATCAGGGCAGACTCTTGCCGGCGTAGATGGAATTGTTTCCGTTTCAAGAGGCTTGTTCAATGGACGTTTAACCAAAAATGGCTGTCTCTTCCCAGCAAATTTTTCAATTTGGATTTTTTTTGTTTGCAGTTGTCTGGCATAAACTGTTTTTGGTTTTTTGTTGGTTTTCAAAGCTATGCCAGCAGGAAATGCAGTGTCAGAAGCACCATCAGAACATGAAGACTCTGAGAATATGTCCCTTGAAAACCGTAGAACGTCAGCTGCTTTGTTTCTCTCTTTTCTTTTGCTTGTTTTTGGAAGCTTGTTGAGTGATATAATTCGCTGCAGTAAAGGCCCAGACTCCGCTATCAGCTGTCTGAAAAGTGTAATTTTTAACAGTCCCCACAAAGAAACCTGTCCGCTTGATTCTTCACTTTCAGTTTGATCTTTTTCTGGTAAAGAAGCGTCTCGGTCATTGACTGTACGTCTGGAAATACTGGTGTCGGAGTTCTGGGACCAAAACGATGTATCCTCTGTTTCTGAAGATTGTTTTAGGGGGTTAAGATCACTGTCAAGTGCCGGAGTTGAATTATACTGTGCCTCCCTTTCACGTTGTGATGTTGTGGCTCGTTTTGGAATAACGCTAGTGTCTGAAGCATTTGTGTTTGAAGCACCTGAATGTGTGTTTGAAATACCACTTGGACCAACTTCTGGCTCTTTCCCTCGTTTCTGTCTCACCCGTCTCTCTGGACCAGTGTTAGCACGCTGGTCTATTTCTAAGCTGGAGTCTGTGTCACTCTCTGATGCAGTGAACTGTACTCGACCACTTCGTCTTTCTTGACCAGTCTGAGCACTTTGGTCTATTTCTGAGCCAGACCATGTGCCACTCTCCAATCGTGTAAAGCGTACTCGACTTCTTCGTTTAACTGTGACCTCAATTTGGGTCTTCGTTTCTCTGTTCCTTTCCGTCAAAGACGGATGAATATGTGGACTGACGCGACTTGTTTTTTCAACACTGTCTTTCAAAACTCTAACACTGGCATCAGGCGAACTTGCCTTGTCTGTTTCATCATTGGAATCGTATCCTTTTACCTGTTCAGCGTCGAATGATTGGAACAAGCTGGTTTGATTGTCGAACTCATAAATGGAGGCGTTGGGGATGATATTGGGATTCAGCGATGTCAACCAGGCCCCTATGGCGTGTGCCCCAGGATGCGTGGTTTCGTGGTCAGTGTCGAGGCTGGAGTCTCTTTCGGCAGAACAGGTGCTGGTGAGCTTGTTCGCGATGTCTTCTCGTTCTGTTCACAAATAGCAACAACAATCTTTCAGTCTCACCGTCAACTTAGAAGTACACTAAACGACGAAAACCATCCTGAAATAATTGTCACTGCAAATTATGCGAAATGAATATCTGAACAGAAATGGTCATCTTTGGAAAATCTGCTTTAAACAACGAGAACCACCCTTAAATAATTGTCATTGCAAAATATGCAAAAATGATTATTCTGAACAGGAATGGTCATCTTTGGAAAAATCTCCTTAATCAAAGAATAATTGGACGCTAACAGCGAGAAATCGTAAGCATAACAATCCGTCATCTTCCACATCACTCTGTGTGTGTGTGTGTGTGTGTGTGCCGTGTGTTGCTCGCAGTGTGTGTGAGAGAGAGGGAGAGAGATTTGTGCGTTACACACACACACACACACACATATGTGCACGTATACATCACTGATTTCGTTCTCGAGCACAACTCACTGCGTTTTGCTTCTAAAAGTTCTCGTTCGATGTTATCTATGTCCTCTCTCTCATGGTCGTGAAAAGGACAACCCAGAAGCTTCCAGCGCGCAGATGGCCACTCGTCTTCCTGCGCCATGTAGATCTATTCTGAAGAAAGAAACAATGGGTTGAGCCGTCATCGAAACAAACATCCATTTCAAAATTGAGGACTAGATGGATCACTGAGTTCTATGTTTCTGTTCACTGACGTGGTTTTCGTCCAGAATGAAATTACACATTCAGCGCATTCTTCCTCCGCAGGAACCACAAACATCCATTAATGCAGGTACATTGACAACCTCTCTTGACGTATGTCCAAAGACAAAACATTTTTTCTCTGAGAGCTAGTGTTTGTACTTTTTAATTCGACTCGAAGAAGAATTTATCTTATGACGTAAATATAAAGAATGACGAAAGTGTCAGAACACAGCTCCTCCCATGAGCGGTCTGGAACTGAGAAAATTAACTCTGTGTCATTTTAGAGTACGTCCACAGTACAATTTCAGTGAGTAGATATTATTCGGACGTGTGTGTGTGTGTGTGTGTGTGTGTGTGTGTCCTCAATAAGGAGTTAAGGGAAATTGAATCGTGTGTGTGCCGACACACGCGCACTGACACACTAACGGACATGTGCACACACACACACACACACACACAGAGGCACACATCATGTCGGGTACACTATTCAGACTTCTGAAGTTAAACTGAAGTAGTTACAGATGTCGGTTGTCACATCATACAAATCAGAAAACAATGAAGGTTGGTGCCTTTAAGCATAGCGTGTATGCATGCGTGTGTGTGCGTATGTGTGCGCCGTGTGTATATGTATGTACTGTATAAGTGCGTGCGGCGCGCGTGTGTCTGTATACCGTGTTTTTCAGTTGCGCGCGTGAATCATGGATGGAAGGTCCGTGAGGAATCATGACGTGTGGACCAGTCCATTATGCTTAACTACCAGAAGATTATGCCTTTTGCTAAACCTGGACAGAGAGACGTACAGACCATGCGGCTGAGAAGGACCTGTCGATTCTGATACTGCAGAAAATGATTCTTTTTTTTTTCAGTGACCATGCCCTTGCTTTGAAACTGCGGGTCACCAACAGTATTAATTTGCTGTCCACTTCGTTACTTCAAATTGTTTACTTTTCTAATGCATCCAACATGTTGATGTATCCTTTGGTTTATTCGTCACACACACACACACACACACACACACACACACACACACACACACAGATATATATATATATATATATATATATATATATATATATATATCAGTTCGTTACCCAGTGTATTTGTTCATCGTCATACTCTCTCTTTCACTCTCTCTCTCACTTGTCCACCTAGCTGCTACAACATTTCTTAATAGGCCTTTTTTTCCCTTTCCATACCTGTCACATGTTCAGTTATATATTTCCTTTAGTAAAGAACATTTTCTCTCATTACTGTTATATGTATCTCTCTCAGTTAGTATATTGGTGTATATATATTCATAATATTTATATTTGCAGTACAAGTATGTTATTTGATAACATACACTATATGCATTCAGACAACCTCAAATGGCTGCATTTAAAAGAGACAAGAACCTGGGAGACCACTTGGTACGATCTGCCTTCCGTCCTATACACTCCACAACCTCATCATCACTGAGGTAACTCGAAGTGCAACAAACCTAACTTGAATGCAAAACGTGTGCATTTATCAACCCAGCCACAGATCGAGGTTCAGGGCTCTTCAGGTCAGAAATTTCACATAAGATCCCACTTCAACTGCCAAGCTCAAAATGTAGTCTATGCCATGTTCTGCAGCTTCTGTAAAAAACCATAGTATATTTGGGTGAGACTTACAGAACCCTAAAGAACACAGGGACAACACACAAAAAGACACTCCAGTTGCAAACTTAACATCAGAGAGTGACACTTCAGTTTAACTTCCTACCGCTTCCTTTCCCTTCCATCCATCCCTCCCTCCCCCAGCCCCCTTTTCTTCCTCTTCACCTTTGCTCTTTCCCCATGGCACCACCCATCCCCCTTCTATAACCCCCCCCCCCCCTTTTTCTTCTGCATCCCACCCTCATCCCCACCCTATCCCCCTCTCCTCCAATATCAAGTCAATGAGCTGAACTGCGATTTCCAGACACTGAGTTGAACCGGAGATTAGAAAAGAGAGATAAACCACTTGCAGAAATTGCTGAAGCCAGGCAGCCTGCGCCGCGACATGCATTCATTATTCATGAGCTGCCTTTGCCCCGCCCAAACTAAAGGAAAGCGTCAGTCGAACGCAGTCTCCTGAGTGACTTTATAATTTGGATTACACCTTTTTTCCCTTTTCTGTTTGCTTCATCCCACGCAGATGTCAAACTCAATTTTGTTGTGAATAACATTCCTAAATATTTATATGTATTGGTTACTTTTATTTCCCTATCACCACAGCACCATTTTTCACGAGTGGAAAGATGACCTCCGAGTCCATTGCGGAAAACTATAATATTGGTCTTATCGAGATTCACTGTTTGTTGTAGTCTGTCTGTTTCTTGCTTAAGGGCATTTAATTGATTTTGTAACCCTATGGGTGTGTCAGACAAGAGAACAATATCATCAGCAAATAGCATTAAGAGCAAATCTGTTGCGCCAGGTATCATTTGTATTCCATGTCTCCCCTTCTTTGATAACTCCATGCCAATTCACCGATGAAAAAGGAAAACAGCTGTGAGCTTAGCATACAACCTTGTTTAACCCCTCTTGGACACTGAAAAAAGTCTGAATAAATACCTTTGTCACGAACACATACAATTACAGAATCGTAGATGCTTTTAACAGCCATGTAAAACTCCCGAGAGACAGAGACAGAGACTTAGAGAGAGAGATAGAGCACAATACAACGGTCTGCTCAGGCAACATGAAGCGTTCGTATATATATGAATTATATATATGATTATGTACATATAGATAGATTCAGATTTACATACTGATAGATCTATATGAAATTATGTATGTATGTATTCATGTATGTATTTATGTATGTATAGACAGATGTTAGAAGAGAGACAGAGCTGAATATGTGTTTTATGTTTTGATATATATATTTTTTTGTTGTTGTTGAAGAAATGGTGATGTAAACCAGAAAGTGTGAAGAAAAAGTAGCGTTACGAAAACGCAGTTCAATAATTTATAACTGTCTCTCTCATGTGCAACATTGCGCTGGGGGAGGGGGTGGGGAGTTGGTGGTGGGGGGAGCTGCTTTATTTTCTTTTTATATTATCTACATTCAAGCAGATGCAAACGTGCTAAAAACCAAGCAAAAATGAATCGGTTTTCATTGTATACAGCGAATCTTACTACACGTGGGAAATTCCAGGCATAACTTAACTTTCCCTTTACTGCAGCTGAACCGTCAGAACCGACCAGTTTCCTTCAGGTGGGGAAGGAGAGGGTGATTTACCCCAACCCTTCCGCACTGCGTGTGTGCCCCAAAACGGCTTCAGCACTGTTATAGACAGTAAGAAGGGGCCTGCCGCGAGTGGTTTATCTCTCTTTTCTAATCTCCGGTTGAACTCATCTCCGATCGACAGACTACTTTGGCCTGCCAACTCCTCTACCCTTCAGAAAGAGTCGAAACTTTGTTTTATCTTCAGTGAGGTACAACTGGTTTTACGCCATGCACCTATTATTATTTTTAGCTTCGCTTTGAAAGGTCGAGCATTCGCCATTTTCACACACACACACACACACACACACACTTATGTATCTGCTGCATGTGTATACACACGAAGGAGGGGAAAGAACCTCAAAGACTCTTACAAGGGAGCCGTCCCGTTCATGACTTCCGTTCTCTCTTTGATCATGGCGGCCTCGGTGCTGCCTTTGCCTGTGTGTGTGTGTGTGTGCTATCATAGTAGTGTGTGTGTGTATTTGTGTGTTTCCTCCTTCGAACGTGCTGAGGTAAAAACAAAGGACTGACACCTTGTAAAAGGTCGCTGATGATGGTTTTATGACCGTCCCTATCTCTGTGTCCATGGAGGTGTCGCTTCTTTCTCAGTGCGACAGCTGTATGTTTTACACACATACACACAAACACTATCACTGGCACATATACACACACTGACACACGCACATATACACACACAAACACAGACATATAAGAAGCCCATACTCAAACTTCAGCATTTATTCGAAGTATAAAATTCGCCATTCCACTAACACAAACACCCAAAACACCCCCAAGTTTCAGTGAACTGAATTGAACACTGAGACTGAGAGATAGAAATACAGAGAGAAGAAGAGAGAGACACACAGACACGAACACAGACGCGGACATTGTTTTATTGCCATTGACAAAACTATCCTTTGGCAAGGGGGACAATGTATGAACGAAAGAATAACGGCGGTTTACATAGAAAATGACACATTGCTAAGAGTAAAAAGAAAATCAATGACAAACAAAAACAACAATAAAAATCATAAGATAAACATATCGTTAAGATTAAAAAGGAAAATAAAAAAACTCGACCATCCAACTTTCTATAAAGTCATTCAGAATTATAAACTGTGGAACTGGCATCAGGGTAACAGTGTTTATTTCGATAACTGTAAGGCTCCCGAAGATAATTTCTTTTTCCGACAATCCCAAGCTAGGGCGATAAATTTCGCTGGTGATCTTATCCTTACTTCATCATCTATCAAAAGCGTTCTGGTAAGGTTCGTGTTCTCACCGTTGAAAATTAAGCATTTCTTTCGAATTTCTTCATAATACTTACACATAAAAAGGAAATGAGTTTCATCTTCAACTGAAGCACCACAGATGGGACAGTGCGGACGTGTCAGCAGAGAACCATTTTTTGTTAGCATTTCAAGGCCTAGAGTTCTAAGTCTGAATCGAACCAGGCTTGTTCAGTGCCATTTATTACTTATTACTTTAATGCATTTTTCTGTCTGAAAAATGTTCTTAAAAGAGAGGAACCAATTGTATTTTTCTGACTTTTCAATGTGGGCATGTCAATCATGTTTGTACGAATTAATTAATCTGTCTTTAAATTCTGCGAGAAGTATTCGATCATTGCCAGCACCCTTGGTTAAAACATTCTTTGCAAAAAAAAAAAACAGCCCAATTTTCTTTCCTAGAATCTAACTGATTTAGCATCATTCCATAAGCTTGTCTGCTTATTCTTGTCAGTGGGAGCTGTATTAATCTAAGCCAGTATCTAATACATTTGATCTTTGTTTTTATATGTAGCGGGTATCGACCAGTTTTACCATATGACATTTTAATGGACGAATGCAGAGGCACCGAAAGGAAGCGTTTAACTGCATATGTATGCATTTTTTCCATTTCTTGATTATCGTACAGTCCCCAGATTTCTGCACCATGTGTTAGAATTGGTTCAATTTGTGAGTCAAATAGTTTCCAGAATATAGAGAAAGCAATACAGTTAAGTTTTTTTTAAGATCTTATAATCTCCGTTACCCCTTCTTTCCTTTTCTACAACTTTCTTTCCTTGCACTTCGAAGACTCAACTTAGTTGTAAACGGAAGACCTAAAATATCTATAAGAATTTGTTACTTTAACCTCACAGTCTCCACAGAACCACTTTTCGTGAAGCCATTCCATTCGTTTTGTCCAGATTTACCGTCAAATCTAACCTGTCTGCCTCGAGCTTTAGTGCATACTTTTGGCTTTGTAGCCCTATAGCAGTGTCTGATATAAGAATAACGTCGTCAGCAAACAATAACAAAAACACTTCAACAGCACCAGGAAGTAACTGTATGCCGTGTCTTCCCTTTTTTGTCACCTCTGTTGCAAGTTCACTGGTGAAAAATGAAAATAGTTGGGGCTCAACAAACAACTTTGTTTAACTCCACGTGGGCATTCAAACAGGTCAGAGTACATACATCTGTTACGTACACATGCAAGCACCGAGTTGTACACACTTCAGTTTAAGCGCCATATTCAGCCAGGTTTGCCATTTATGCCATTTTTGCGTAGTATGTTCTACAACAGATTTCTGTAGACGGAATCAAACGTCTTACGGAAATGTACAAAGCTACATAAATCCTTCCTGTTCTTCGATGATTTTCTCTTCTCTTTCCGCCCACTTCGTTAGTCGTTTGTTTAAAATATTCGTGTATACTTTACCGAGAACACTTGTGAGGGCAACACCTCTGTAATTGTCTGGATTATTAGCTTCTCCCTTTTTGTACTGTGGGACTATAATAGATATGGCCCATTCCAATGGAAAGGCTCCCTCTTGAAATACTCTACTGAATAAAGCTACAAAAAAGTCTACCACTGTTTCATTTGAATGTCACTGTACAATGTGTGAGTAACATTTCAGCCAATATCTTATCGGGCCCCGCACTTTTACCTGTTTTCAAACTCCAAATACTCTCCACAAATTCCCTTCTCGATATTGGGTCATTAAATAATAGTTCTTCAAAGCTATCTGCTTCCAGGTTGTGATCCTCGGTATCCGCAACATCACATCTGTTGAAAAGATTACGGAAATGTTCAAACCACTGACTAAAAGTTATCTCACTATAAATTATAGTTTTTCTATTTAACGTTCTAATTGTTGACCAAAGGTTTTACCTTCATCTTTGTTCCTTTGAACAGTCTTGAGCAGTCTTTTCACAATTCTTTTCTAGTGTTTACATTCATCATCAAACCACTCATTTTGGCCTTTCTTTCTCTTACCAGCCATCTTCACCATACATGCAGCAGCGCTGTACATTGCTTGGAGAGAGAGAGTGGGGACGGAGGGGGGTCGGGTGGGGGGGGGGGGAGACAGATATAGAAGGAGGGAGAGAAGGGGTGTGGATTGTACATCAGAGTAAACACACAATAGTTAACATAAACACAAATAAACATAAAAAGAATGCAATTAAACCACCCGAATCTTAGCATACGTTCCGACACACACACACACACACACACACACACACACACACACACACACACACACACACAGACATTTCGTCAAAAAGTTAAACACTTCGAAAGAATTGAAAATTCAGCTTCACACACACACACACACACACACACACACACACACACACACACATATATATATATATATATAGGGAGAGATAGACAGACAGAAACACAGTTAATGAGTTAGGGAAGAAAGGAGGCAGGGGAAGAATGGGGTGGGCTGAATATCAAATTAACAGTATCATACCATGCATAGAAAAAGTGCTAAAATATCTTTAAAATATACAAGTAGCACACAAGTCTTTCCATACAGTTATCATTGAGAGCACACACACACACACACACACACACACACACACACACACACACACACACATTTATAACATACTGTTCTTTCACTTCACGTTTTTTTGTTGTTGTTGTTTTGTTTTGTTTTTTTGGTTGTTGTTTTTTTTTTTTACCTTCATCTTTCTTCCTTTGAACAGTCGTGAGCAGTCTTTTCACTATTCTTTTCTTTTGTTTAATGATAATCAAAATATCTTGAATGGATACAGAAGATTACATTTTTGAAGTGTCAATGTTTTTCTCGTTTCTCTTTTCGATGAAACATATTACATTAATGCAACCAGTCGGATGATTGCACAGTCAACGATTCTCTCTCTGTGTCTCCGTCGCTGTCTCTCTCTCTCTCTCTCTCTCCGCTTCTTCACAAGCCATTATTTCAGTCGTTCAGGTTGTTTGTGATGAATTCTGAAAGTGGCAGAGAATTATGAAGAACATTAGCACAAGAAATTGCAAAAGCATCCCTGCATACACACATTTGCTTGAACATAGAGCACAAATACGGACACAAAACATGGCGTTCATGCAGATACAGACACACACAGGCACAGACAGAGACAATTCGATTCAATTTTCTCTCTTTCTCTCTCTCTCTCTCGGGGGAACGACGGGTAATGCCGGCAAGGCAGCAGCTCTGTGAATCTGTGCGGGAGTTTTTTTGTGGAGTGTGGAGTTGTGCTGGACTGTTGCAAGAACTTATTGTGAGCAGAGTGTCAGTAAAGGATCAGAGTTAGTAGAGTTGGTGAAACATGGTCGACTTAGTGACTTGGAGGGCAGTTATCGGTGTTTTTTGTGGTCGAGTGCAATCTGGGTCACGTTTGCAAGGAAAGAGGTCACGTCAAAGCGAGCAGGTGAGCGATGACACAAACAGTGCAGCATGTTTCTCATCGACTGATGTTTTCGTCGGTTTTGTTTTCGTTTGCACTGCTGTTGCATTGCTTTGCAGTTTTTGTTGCAATGTTCGGGCATTCGAATCTTTTGGCAATGCATGTCTTATCAGGCACGGGGGTGTGAGGGGAACTATTTCGAGTGCAGAGGAGGGTGTGTTTGTCAGTGGCAGTGTGTGTCATCTCGCTCTGCACGTGCCAGTGCTTCTTTCTGCTTGCTGTGTCCTACACGCCGTGTTGTCACTGCGTAGGTTGTTGCTCAGCGGCGATGTGGAAACAAACCCTGGCCCCAACACTGACGGACAGACAGACCCCAAAGTTGAATCTGACAAAGTGACGAACACAGAGACTGCAGGTGACGAAATGATAAACAAATTGATGCAAGCCCTGCAACAGCGGTTCAGTGAACAGACACTACTGATAAGAAGTGATCTTGGAGAAATAAAGGAGGATCTAGGTCAAGTAAAACAACAAGGCCAAGAAATAAACAGACGATGTGACAGACTGGAAAGAGATCAGAGGTACCTGACAGATGCAGTGACGGACATGACAGCAGATATTCAACAACTGTTTACAGAATCAAATGACGGAAAAGAAGAATTACAACAAATTTCAAATGCGATTAATGAACTGAGACAGGAAGTCGAACAATTAAAATTGGACAGAGACAAATTAGAAGACTTCTCGCGCAGAGACAGTTTGATATTTTATGGGATTCCCCATGCAGGACCAAACGAAATCTTTGACACGTGTGCCAGTACCGTAGTTGACATACTGAACAGCATTGATGGACCGAAACCTTGGACGACTGACGACATTACACGGGCACACCGAACAGGACAAGCACGACAAGGACAGCCACGATCCATGATCGTACGATTTACGAGATGGAGAGACAAGATGACAATCCTTACAAACAGAGACATGCGACAAAGACTGCAGGAAAGAGGGGTGTGAGGGTGGCCAACGACACGACAAAAGCACAAGCACAGGTCGTTGGCAGGGCAAGGAGTGAAGGCAAAAGGGCATATTTCCGCAAAGGTCAGCAGATAGTAGAACCCGGGGTCTTTGATCAGCGATCATATGCGCAGGTTGTTGGGGGTGGAGGTGGTGTTGATCAAGATGCAAGAACTCCAGTGCACTGTGTTCCAGTCGGGAATGAAGTGGGTGTGTCGGTCTCGGCCAATAAACGGGAGGATTCCCCTCACCTTGTCAGTGAGGTGGTGACGTCATCAGCTGACACCTCCAAGCAGAACGGAAAGGACTGTGAGCACATCCCTTCCCTCCACTTCACCTTCTCGCACACGTACAACCCAGGACCAGCGGCAGTGTGACGGCAGCGGTGAGAGTGGACACGGGGACTTCCCTCGTGACGTTGGAACCAGTTCAGCGGGTGAACGACGCGGGTCAGCCAGACGCAGCGGGGTTTCCCGGGCGCTGTGTGTTACACTGACAGTGACACACGTGTAACACGTGGGGGCCAGGTGTCAGGCAGGCAGATGGGGATGCACGCTTACCTGGGGAACCAGCCACGCAAGTCTCCCGTTGGTTCGGCTCGCGGCAGAGGGAGAGGTGGCAGTGGCAGTGACAGGCACCTGCGCTCGAGCGTGACGAGGAAGCCATTGGACAGGCCCGACCATCCAAATCAGGTGGAAGTTCTTGGATTATAATGTAGAAAACTTGTATAGTAAATTAAAGGAAGTTTCTTTTATGAATTATGTAAATAAATTCGATTTTGTTTGCCTCACTGAATGTTTTCTTGATCCTTCATTTGATTTCAGTAATGTGTTTATCAATTACGTTGTTTTATGCACCAGCAAAAAAGTTATCTTTGCAGGGTAGACGTTCAGGAGGAGTGTTAATGTTGGTGAGAAAGAGTCTGACAGAGAGTGTGAAAGAAATAAAGTTGGAATGTGATAATGCTTCAGCTATTAAAGTGGAAAAATCTGTATTTTGTTTAGATAAAAATATTGTTATTGTTGCTTGTTATGTTGTACCTGAAGGAGGTCCTGCATACAATGATAAAATGATTAAGGACGGTGTATTGATATTGGAAGAATCACTGTTGAATCAGTTTGAAAAAGATTATGTATATTTTATGATATTCGGTGATTTGAATGCCAGAACAGGTCATAAACAAGCTGAATCTGAAGAAATGTCAAACATATTGGTGATGTGAAATATAATAGTATGGATGAAGATAACTGTGCACGTTATTCAAAAGACGAAACGGTTAATAATTTTGGTAAAACATTGTTGGACTTGTGTTTCATACTTGATTTGATTATTTTGAATGGTTTCTGTAACGGTGACAAAGATGGCGAATACACGTTTGTGTCACCTAATGGATGTAGTGTGATTGATTATTTTCTTATTCCTAGTGATTGGTTATTAATTTTTGTTTTGATTTGCATGTTGGTGATTATGTGGATTCGTGGCATTTGCCAGTTGAGGTAACATGGAAAAGGGCCCATTGTAACTTCGGTTTACAAACACAAAGAAAGAGTATGAAGAAAAAATTGTATGGTGAGATGAGAATGCTAACATTTATAAAAACGAACTTGATAGTGATGAGTTTCATGACAGTTTGCAGAAGGCTTTTCAATTATTATATGTTAACGTGAATGATAGTTTAAAACAATTTGTCACTGTATTGTATGGAGCTGCTGCATGTACGGTTCGACGAGTGGAGCATGGAAGGAAAAATGTGAATGACTGGTTTGATGATGAATGTGTACGAAAGAAAAAGGAAGTTAAAAGGTTGTTGAAAATATTTCAAAGATGTAAAACAGAAAAGAATAAGCCAGAGAAAAGACAAGAGTATGCTGCAGCAAGAAAAGAATATGTTAAACTAAGAAAAACAAAAGAACGAGAATTTGAAAATAACATTAAAAAAACTAACAGATTCAGTCAGTGACTCTAAGACATTTTGGTCAGTAATAAGATCTATAAATAGAAAAGCTTTTGTGTATAACGACATCTCCATTGTACAATGGCATGACCACTTCTTTAGGGTTTTTAATGATTTCGACAATAATGTAATACAAGAAGAAGAAAATTTATTGGAAACAGAAGATGATCTTGAGCCATTATTTAACAATCCTATATCTAAAGAAGAAGTTGTTGCTAGTATCAGACATCTAAAATTAGGAAAAAGTGCAGGCCCTGACAAAATTGTTGGAGAAATGCTGAGGTGTGCAAATTCTGCTGTGACTGATTTCCTTGTTCACTTATTTAATCAGCTGTTTGAAAATGGTACGTTTCCTTTGGAGTGGGAATTATTATTCCTATCCACAAAAAAGATGATGTTAACAATTACCGTGGAGTATCACTCAAGTATTTTAAGTAAAGTTTATACTCATATCTTAAATAAGAGGCTGACTAAATGGGCTGAAAATTAAGAAAAAATAAGAACAAGCTGGTTTTAGAGCAAACTATAGTACCATAGACCACATATTTACATTATATGCATTAGTACAGAAATATCTGCTATGTAATACGAAACTTTGTTGCTTTTGTGGACTTCAAGAAGGCCTTTGATTCTGTTAATCGAAATGCATTGTGGAATGTATTGCGTAAAAGTGGTGTGAAAGGTAAACTGTACAAGGCTCTTAAAGGTATTTATAATTCTGTACTTGCGTGTGTGCGTGTGAAGTGTATTTATTCTGATTACTTTGAGTGTCCAAATGGAGTGAAACAGGGATGTCTCCTGAGCCTGCAGATGTTTTCCTTTTTTTTTTTCTTTTTCTTTTTTTTTTTTTTTTATAAATGAACTGGCTGTTGAATTATCCAATAGAGGCAGACATGGTATAAAATTAATTCCTGGAGCTATTGAGGTTTTCTTATTACTGTTTGCTGATGATGATGATGTCATTCTTTTATCTGGAACAGTAATAGGTTTGCAAAATCAACTAAACACCTTAGAAGAAGAAGCAGATCGCTTAAGTTTGACAGTGAATTTGGATAAAACTAATGTTATGGTCTTTAGGATGGGTGGACACCTGTCACTACATGAAAGATGGTTCTATAAGAATACAGAAGTTAGAGTGGTGAATTCATACAAATACTTAGGAATGATATTCTCAACTAAATTAAGTCTGAATTATGCATGGGAAGAATCTTGTAGTAAGGGGGAAAAGGGTGTAATCGAAATTTTGAAGACGTTACGAAAGCTCAACTCTTTTGATTGCTGTTTATTTTGGAAATTATTTGATTCACAGATTGAGCCTTTACTTACATATGGAGCAGAAATTTGGGGACTAATTGTAAATAAGCAGACTGAGAAAGTGCACACATATGCAATTAAACGCTTCTTAAATGTACCAATACATTCATCTAATACAGTGTTATACGGAGAAACAGGAAGGTACCCTTTGTATATAACAATTTTTGTAAAGTGCATTAAATACTGGTTGAAACTGTTGAAACTTCCACAAACACGCTTATGCAGACAGGCCTATGATATGATGTATATTCAAATGGATTTAGGGAAAGTGAATTGGGTTTACAGAGTAAGGAAAGTTTTATCAGAACATGGTTTTGGAATTGTGTGGTTATCACAGGGAGCAGGAAACGAGCAGCAATTTATATCAGAATTTAAAGATAGACATTTGTTCGTTTCAATAAAATTGGCACTCCGATATGGAAACAAAAGAAAAATATAGTTGGTTTTTCTCTTTTCAAAACGTATTTCAACCTGAAAAAATTCTAAGTATCATTACAGATAAATGGCACAGAATAAGTTATGCAAGATTTCGATTGAGGACACTTGGTTTCAACGCAAATAAGAAATGGTTTGAACCTGGGACTTCCGTAGAATTATCATGCCCATCATGTGGCTCACAAATTGAAGATGAGGAACATTTTTTGTTTGAGTGTAAAGCTTATGATGAGTTGAGAAAGAAATGTAAATTTTTTTAAATAGGTATAGCCGAAATGCACAACATTGTTTCTGTTTTATCATCTGAGGATGAAATTATAATTAGATCGATTGCAAAATTTATTGCAGAAGCACAAAAAATAAGACAAGGACTTGTTATCCACAGGCAAAATAATGTATTATAAGGTATTATAAGGTAGTTAACCATAGTTGACTGAATGCTGATATGTTCTGGAATGAAAGTAAGGAGTACATGAAATTATGTATGTGAGAGGATAGTCGAATTTTCTTCTTTTTTTTTCTCTCTCTTAGTATTTTCTTTGAAGTGATACAATGTACATATATAATTATGGCGTCAGTGTTACCAAACTTTGTTTGACTGCAGTGGTTAAAATTTACATCATAAAGATTATTGCAGTTTGTTGATGTGAAAATGTTACCCCCTTGTCAAAAGACCTTTGCAGGCAATGACAATAAAACATTTCAAGTTTCATCTCTCTCTCTCTCTCTCTCTCTCTCTCTCTCTCTCTCTCGCTTCAATACCCAGATTGGCAAACGAATGATTTTTGGTTTTATCAACTTGAAAAATGGATGGTCAAGAGTTAGTTCATTTGACTACAAGTGTTTTCTTTTCTATTCGATTTTGACGGTTTTATTATTTTCACCATTATTGTTCTGATTTGAACTCTCGATGTCACCAGAGCTGTGAAGCTAATGGCATTAAATATTTCAGAGTTCAGTGTTTAATGTTCTCTCTCTCTGATATTCCTGACAGCTATGTCGAAATTGAATTCAAATGATTTTTTTTTTTTTTTAATTCTTCACTTTTTTTAAATACTTTTTTTAAAAGGGAAATCAGTGCATGCGTAAAATTTCTGCAAATGAGCAGGATAGTCTCTGCATCCTTGGAAGGCTCTTTCCCGCTTTTTTCCTTTTTTTCTCTCTCTCTTTTCTTTCTTTCTTTTTTTCATTTTGTTTGTTGTTCCTTTTCCTCCCATCATCATTTTTCTCCTTTCTGTTGTCTTTTCTTTCTTTTTCTTTTTTTTTTTTCATCTCTCACCTCTTTACTATTCTGTCTTTTTTCGCTTTTTCCCCTTGTAATCTGTCTTCATACCATTGTCATGCTGAAACATTTTCAAGGCCATGCAACATATAAAATACATACATGGTAGTTTTATGCACAATGTCTGAAAGAGACGAGGTAGACACGATCTACCCCCACCCCCCCTCTCCCTCCTCTCTCTCTCTCTCTCTCTCTGGAGACATTGATCGGCACATCTTACGTACACTGAGTTCGGTTTCAAAGATAAGATACAGATTTTTACACTGACTTACCATAATATCTGAATTTAGAAATGGACAGTTTTTCTATCAACAGAATCGTATTTTCTCGGCATTTCATTATCTGGGATATCCGTTTTCGTTGTACCAAACAACGCTACTTTTTCATTCACGGGGATCAGCGTATTGTAACGGGAGAGAATGAACTGTTTCACATGTTTCCAAAAGTCCGAGAGTTTGGGGTAGAAGTAAAAGGCGTGTTCAATGTAATCAGTTTAGTCTTGACACCAGTTGCATGTGTTTGTGTTTGACACTTGTACTTTGGCTCTATATGTTATTAGTTTAACAAACTACTCAATTTTCATATCAACTTTAAAACTATAAAACTAGAATGAACATAAAAGAAAAATTGAATCGACCGTGTCGAACATTCCTGGCGGGTGTAACTAAACTTGTACATCTATCTAGATCCAGAGAAAACGGCTAAATGTTGCAGTGTGATTGCGGCAATAGCCACGTCTCCTTTACCGCGCCGGACCTAAAAAGAATTTTTAATTGCACTTAAAAAAATTTTTTGAATGCCCAAGATATACCAGAATAATATGATTTAAACGGCGTTCTCACTGCAAATACCGGTATCGATTTATCGCCCTTAAAAAAGCATTAAGCTTAAATATTAAATTTTTGAACGTCACTTAAAGAGCCACGAGTGAGTCTTGAAGGCCTTGCCTCTCTTGTTCCACTGGTTTTTGTCTTAATTGTTCCTTGTGATAAATGTCCGCATTGAAGATACCATTTTTCATAACTGGCCTCAGTGGTGTGTTTGGTACCGTTATGTACACAAAACGGCGGCCACTGAGCCTACTGTTGTTGTTATTGTTATGTCAGGGTTGTTGTTGTTATCATCATCATCATCATCAATTGTTGCTATTGTCATTGTCAACATTAATATTATAATTATCATTATTATTACTCGTTATCATTATTATTATTAATATGGTCAAGACTATATAAGAGACACACACATATAGACACGCAGAGAGGGGGGGGGAGAGAGAGCGAGAGAGAGAGAGAGATGTCAAAAATAAAAGATCGTGTGTTTACCCCCCCCCCCCCCCCCCCCCCCCCCCCCCCCCCCTTTTTTTTTTAAACAAAATTAATAGTACTCTTTCCCATACCAACTATCGCAGTTTATTGCCAAACAACGATTTAATATGTTGCTGAAAATGTCTACACTCTACTATACTGTCCAGCAGTGAAATATACGCTGCCAGCCTCCAGCAAGATGGAGAACCGGCTGCCTCGCGCGGCGGCTTTCCGCAGCTGCTACTCCTTCCCATTCAGCTCAGTGGTCGCTCCCCCAACTGTCGTCGCCTCGATCTCTCGGAGTCATGAGACGATTTTGTGGTTTCGTGCGCAGCACGCACTTGCCGCACTGAAAAAGAATTAACCCATAGTTAAGTATTTGAATAATCAAATCGATATCTATATGTGTTAACCCGATCTGTAATGTGGAAAGAATATCACAAATGGAAGAGGTCAGACTGTACAAAGCTGTTCACCTGAAATGGATACCAGGGTAAAAACAACAGGGCACGTCAGAGGTGCAGTCAAACCTCTCAAAGTGTTTTCCAAGAACACATCAGTGACCCACATCACACACACACACACACACACACACACACACGTAACACGTGCACGCAAATTCGCAGTTGCAACCACAAGACAAGAAAGGGAGGCTGGAAAAGACTTCCAGCAGGACAGTTGCGAGGCTTATGCGTAGGTTTGATAATTGTAAATGGTTCCCGTTTGCGTAGATGCCCGGTTAGCTCAGTCGGTAGAGCATGGGACTCTTAATCCCAGGGTCGTGGGTTCGAGCCCCACATTGGGCGAATTTTTTTTTTCTTTCATACCCAGTTCCCCTCCTTCCGTTTACAGTGTTCCTGCACATTGATGTCAAAATAAAAGGAAATCGTCTGCCCATTAAAAGATGTTCCTTGACTTGCTCAGCAGTAGCCATTTCGACGCTATTCTAATCATCAATCCCATTATTGGTGAATGCCAGAGTGCAAGTTGTATTGCATTTTATTTCCAAGTTTCATAATTTACCCCCAGTTTGTTCATCCAGATCCATTTCCCAGATACTCCTTCTCGAGATTTTGTTTAGGCTATTTAAATGCTTACGCCCAATGTGTGTTTTATAAACTGTTGAAAAAAAAGAAAAAAGAAAAAAAAGCTTGATTGGTCTCTCTCTCTCGGTGGCTGTGACAAAAACAACAACAAAACAACAACCCCCAAACAACAGCAACAACAATAACACAAAAAGCAACAACAACCTGTCCAAGAAAACTGCAAGTATCTGCAGAATCTGGGGCGTGGGAACACTTTCGGTTCAATCACATAAGGGAAGATAATCCATTCAACAATGGTAGGTAACTCCGCATTAACGGGATAAACATACCGCCATTTTCGCATTTCTGAAATGTCGATCCCAAAATTAAAAACTTCATTGTGAGCAAAAATGTTACACGAACTGTTGCTTGCTCTCACAGGGCATTGTGGGGGTGTCTTTCGAGAGACTGGAAATGGAATACAGGTAAATGTCACTGCAGATTCCCAGTAACTTGGTAAAACCTTATCGCGATCGAGCTCTGCACTGAAATTTCCCTTTTCTGATTTAGGTTTCAAGTACGATTGTTCTCAGTCGTAGACAGTAATTATTTTTTGTCTCCCTTCATTATAAAGTCAGGTTAACCTATATCGAGTCCGGTCAGATCGTTTGACATTGGCAGATTGTAATCATAGAAAATATGTTTTGATGAATAAATGAAATGTAAACGAAGCGTCGAACCTTGACCAAAATCGATAACAAACATGAGATCAAAGAAGCGACTATCTTCAACTTCAAGTTCAAAGATTGTTTTTCACAGAAATCACAGAAATGTTTGGCTATAGGCTAAAAGCCTTTTGCCCTCATAATCAGTGTCCATTTATGTGCTTTTGGATCACTTGTTGTGAACAGACCCTTGTTTAAATCTGGCATAGTGTATACAATATTTATCTACAGCGCAATAAAGATTTAACTCTGTGGAAAATACATGGTTCTTAAACTTTTTGTCAATGCGATTTTTGAAGGCGTTTAGTGTTTACCGATGGTGCATTGATGGTGTCATAGGAAAGGTTATTCCACAGACTTATGATACGGTTAGTAAAGAACTTGTGGAACTGGTTAGTTACGAAATTAGTTTTGTTTATTTTGAAGTTGTGCCCTCGCGTAGTTAGCCATAGTAAACAAGGAAGAGGTGGTGCAAGGATCATAAATATTGTGCATGATCTTATATACTTCAATGAGATCACCTCTTAATCGTCTAAACTCTAGGCTAGGCATATTAAAAAGAGCCAGACGCTCCTCATAACTAAGATCGCGAGTACTATTAGTATTACTGGTTATACACTTGGTAAATCTGCGTTGAACTCCTTCAATCATATATATGTGCTTTTTTAAGGTAAGGGCACCATACTGAGCTTCCATATTCAATAATAGGTCTAACCAGAGCTTTGAACAATGGAATCATAATTTCGGGAGATTTATAGTTCTCACAAGAAGACCAGAAATTTGATTTCCCTTTTTCACTATATTATTTATATGTACCTTAAAGCTTAGTTCTGAATCCATCGTGATCCCTAAATCTTTTTCGGCAGTTGTACTATCCATTGTTCGAGTTACCCCCTTTTCCTGTATCGTGTACTGATACTGTGGATTATTCTTTCCAAGGTGCAGAACTTTGCATTTCTCGCTGTTAAATTGCAACAGCCAAGTATTTGTCCATTTAACCAGATTATGTATACACATTTGCAAATGATCTCTATCTTCTATATTTCGGATGGCAGAGTAAGCCTTGGTGTCGTCTGCAAAAAATTTTACTTTACAATCTACCTCACCAGGCATATCATTTATAAAGTATATGAACAAGGTTGGGCCAAGAACACTACCTTGTGGTACACCACTAGTTACCTTAACCTTTGATGATTTACTACTATTTACACTTACAAACTGTGATCTTCCATTTAGAAAGTCTCTGATCCACAATAGTAGCTTGCCTTTTATCCCATAGCCTCCTAGTTTATTTATGAGTCTGTGATGGGGAACTGTATTGAAAGCTTTCCTTAGATCAAGGTACACTGCATCGACTGGTACCTTCTCATCTAGCATGACTAACCAAACTTGTAATGTAACAAGTAGTTGTGTAACACACGAGCGCCCTCTGGTAAATCCAAACTGTTCTCTAGATAACAGATCATGTTTGGTTAAATGTTGGCAGAGAGCGTCTCGAATAAAACCCTCAAAAACTTTACAGACAACTGATGTTAGACTGACTGGACGATAGTTACCCGCAGAATTCTTGTTAACTTTTTTGTACCTAACCTTCTACTACTACTATTACTACTACTGCTACTAAGTTTGAATGTGTGTTCGTATGTTTGCCCGCGTGTGTGTGAGGTGTGTGCATGAGTGTGTCACTGTGTGTACGTGTACACACACACACACACACACGCACGCACGCACGCACGCACAAATACATGCATGTATGTATACATGTATGCATGCATGTGTGTGTCTGTGTGGATTTCGACTGCCATGCACACATATTATGTATGTTTGAATGTATACACGTTTTAAATACATGTATGATGTATGTATCATTGTATGCATTGTGTGTGTGTGTGTGAATACTACCAGTATAGTTTGCTTGTTACATTTTGGTGTATATATATATATATATATATATATGTGTGTGTGTGTGTGTGTGTGTGTGTGTGTTACTTTGATTAATACGTTATGTAAAAATATTTTTAAACACACATGTTTTGTAAAACACCTGCAGCAAATTCTTGGATAGTGTACTGTATAAGTATCCATTATTATTATTAAATTTCATGAAACAAGTGCAGTCATTACTTGTCCATTGTTTATGTTAGTAAACATTGATTATTCAGCACGTGTTTGTTCAGTTATTTTCATAGTTTAACCCACTCTGTTATCAGTTTGCAGACGATAACTCTGGTGAAGCCAGAGATGTATTGAAATTGTGTGTTTGAAAGTTTCAGCATGTCAGTATTATCAGTGGTGTGGTAGTAGATCTGGTAGTACTACTAGAGTAGTACTAGTAGTGCTGCTAGAAGTATTGGCCTATTATTATTGATATTATTGGTCTGTTATAGTCATATTAAATTCATATGTTACTGTTGTTAGTATTACTTTTATTATTATTTTTTTTGGGGGGGTGGGGTGGGGGTGGGGGGGTTATATGCTTCTATAGATCTAACATTATACAATGACCATAATTATTTATTGATTGCTTTTGTTAATTTCAGTTTAACCATTATAATCAAATTGTTCTACATACTTAGTTATAGATTTGGATAGTCACACTCACAGTATTTGAGATATGTACATCACATGCAAACATATACAATGACATATATACATGCATGTGAGCACATCCATCCACACATACAATACACAATCAGAACAGGAAACAATCTCTTTCAAGAAAATTTAAATGGAAAACAATATTCAACAATAACCCAAAACTGACAAAATGTATCAATTTGTCTCCACATATTTTTTTTGGTTTCAGTCGGCATTGTTTATAAAATATATAAAAAGAACATGTATACATAAATTTATGATCAAGTTAATAAATTTTAATGGGATATGATACCATATAACTTCTAAGATGTTTCTTTCATTTGATTACATGATTACTTCCGGGTGGACGTGTGAGAATTGTGCTCCTGTTGTGTAAATTACAACTGTTATAGAGCATAGATTTCGGAAAACTTCAACACAGATGCTGTTGGACGGTGTGTGAATGAGAAAGTGTTTTTCGTTGTGACAGAAGGTTGGTAGATTGTCCACAATTACTGTTTTTACTGATTACTATTGTCAAAGAAGGGAACAAAATATCAACACCACTCAAGAAGATCAACAGATGTTCATTATCATTCTGTGTCTGCTGCACGAGTTTTTCGTAGGCACGTTTGCAGTACGACTTTGCCAAATGTTGCTGAACTCCTCACGTGAGCTGAGCGTGCTCATACACATCTGTTATTTGCAGTGCATGAGCACTCAGTCAGTGAAACAAGCGTCATTGAACACAGGCGCCTGCAGACGTTAAATTTTGTTTACATTCAAAAAGTTATTAAAATAACAGAACTCATGAGTTTTACCAGCATTTTGAGCATTTTAATATATTTTCCCCTGTGCCCTGTGAAAAACGGTCTCCCCCCTCAGCCCATCCCACTCATCAGTATGGAGAGCAGAGGAATTGAGACTGTTGTGGATGTGTTCTGTCGCCCTGCAGCCCACCACCAAGCTGATGACCTCGCACGATACATGCCATTAAGGGCATCAAAAACATCAAGTAAGACTGATGGTCAAGCAACTCCACCACACTTACTGGACTCTGGGCACACTCAAATCAGCAGCGTCATCGCCATCAATGGTCGGCATCAAGACACCAGAATGACTGTGGGCCTATTTAATACACAGTCCGTCGGCTCAAAGTCTAAGCGGACACAGATTGTGGACTTCATCAAGGATGAGAATATGGATGTTTTATTTTTAACAGAGATGTGGCTGAAAACCAGTGGCGATGAAAGCAAATGTGCTGACTTAGTTCCGCCAGGCTACAAGCTGAGGTCCTTCCCTCGTGCAACACGGGGTGGGGGACTTGCTGTCCTCTACCGTGACCATCTCCCCGTCACCGTCACCTCCACCTTCCCCTTCACTCTCACTTCCTGTGAGCTGATTCAGTTCACACTGACAGCACCCCAACACATCCACTTCTTCTGTCTGTACAGACCACCGCCAAACAAGCAGAACAAACTACTGAACTCTACATTTCTGACAGGGCTACCAGACCTGCTCGACTACTGCAACCTCCGACGAGGGAAGTCAGTGGTGGTCGGCGACTTCAATGTGCACTATGACGTGGCCGCCGATCCACTTACCTCCAAGGTGCTGGACATTCTGTCGAGGTTCGACTTCACACAGGGTGTGCAGGAGGCTACCTACTACAGAAGCGGCCACATCCTCGACTGGGTCCTGCACCGAGACGCTGATCAACTCGTCCATTCTTGCCGGGTCAACCACATGGTCTCCTCTGACCGTGCCGCTGTTCTCTGCAGGCTTAAAGTGTCCCGCCCCAAGAGGCAGCCTTTCTACTGCACAGTGCGGGACATCAAGGCCATCGACAGGGACTCCTTCAAGGCTGACGTCCAGGACATGCTGGATGACCTTGGACCCGACCTCTGGATGATGGCCTGCGCGGACTGCTAGACAGACATGCTCCAGCTACAGAGAAGCGTGTGCCTTCAGGCCACACGTCCCCGTGGTACACAGCTGTCAGCGACATCCTGCGTGACGCCAAGAAAGAGCGCTGTCATGCTGAGAGGAAGTGGCGCAAGAGTGGTCTGACAGTGGACAGTCAGACCTTTTTAACAGCGAAACAGTTAGTCACTGATATTGTTCAGAATGCCAAAGAAGAGTACTGGAGCTCAAAGATCAAAGCCAGTACATCTGTCAAAAACTTATTCTTAACCAGTAACCGTCTCCTTGGCAGGAGCAGAGACTTCATCCTGCCAACTGACATTCCTCCAAATGACCTCTCTGATGCTTTCGCTGAGTTTTTCACTACAAAGATAAAGACAATTAGAGATGAGCTTGAAACATTTAGCCAGTCTGTACCCGATCCTTTCTTTGCTGACAAACCCCACTCTTCCTCGTCTTTCAACAGTTTTCGTCCTGTCACAGAGGAAGAAGTCAAGCAAGTCATTATAAAATCTAGCCCCAAAACGTGCACTTGACCCAATCCCCACATCCCTTTTGGTTGAATGTGTTGATGTGCTCCTCCCAGCCTTGACCTCTATCATCAACAACTCTCTTCAGTCAGGCACTTTCCCAGATGTGTACAAAAAAGCCATTGTAACACCACTGCTCAAGAAGCCGACTCTCGATGTAAACACCCTCAAAAACTATCGTCCTGTCAGCAATCTCTCTTTTCTTTCCAATGTCACAGAAAAGATTGTCCTCCTCCAGCTCTCTGAATATCTGCATCACAACAACCTGTTTCCTGTCTCACAGTCTGCCTACCGCCCTTTCCACAGCACTGAAACAGCTCTACTCAAAGTTATGAATGACCTTCTGCTGTCTGTAGATACTGGTAAACTTTCTGTACTCACCCTCTTAGATCTCTCAGTGGCATTCGATACAATCGATCACAACATCCTCGTCAATCGTCTTTCTCATTCATTTGGCGTTTCTGACACAACACTGAAATGGTTTTCATCTTATCTGTCAAATAGAACCCAGACTGTCGTTACTAACAAAAACCTTTCTCAACCTTCTCTTCTGGAATTCGGAGACCCCAGGGATCAGTTTTGGGACCCGTGCTCTTCATTTTGTACACGAAGCCACTTGGTACCATCACAGCTCACCACAACGTCCAAAGCCAATCTTTTGCCAATGACACACAATTATATGACTCATGTACACCTGACCAGATCAATAACACCATTAACAACATTCAAGAATGCATTACTGACATCAAGCATTGGATGACAGTAAATAAACTAAAACAAAATGATGACAAGACTGAAGTCCTCCTGATTCACTCACAGAACAAACCATTACCTGACTCTGCTCCCGCCTCTATGTCTGTTGGTAACACAAACATTCAGTTCTCATCTGCTACAAGAAATCTAGGGGTAACTTTTTCTGACACTCTGTCCATGGAAAAACACGTGTCCAACATCTGTCGCTCTGCTTACCATGAAGTCAGGAAAATCAGTAGCGTTCGCCATCTTCTCACTTCTGATGCAACCAAAACTCTCGTCTGTTCTCTCGTTCTGTCTAAATTTGATTACTGTAACTCCTTACTCTCTGCCATTCCTCAGTACCTCCTAGACAAACTTCAAAAGGTTCAAAATTCAGCAGCATGACTGATATTCAGAGTCAGAAAACACGAACACGTACAGCCACTCCTCCAACAGCTTCACTGGCTCCCAATCTCTGCAAGAATACAACATAAAACATCCACTCTTTGCTTCAACTCTCTCACTGATCCCTACTTTCCTGTCTATCTTTCTGATCTCCTTCATGTCTATACCCCTGCCAGACAACTCCGCTCTTCTTCAGACAATAGAACCTTCACTGTTCCTTGAATCAAAACAAAGACTTATGGCAAGCGATCTTTTCCTCACTTTGCGACAACTGTTTGGAACCAGCTTCCACTCACAACTCGTTACTCTGAAACCCCCTCACAGTTTAAAACTGCCCTGAAGACACACCTGTTCAGACAGTCATACAATGTTGTATCAAATTGAAATGAAATAGGTGTGTGGTTGTGTTGTGTTGTGTGTGTGGGGGGGGTGGGGGAGGGGGAGCGGGGGGGACGAGGGGGGAGAGGTGGTGGCGGGTGTTTGCACGCCCACACGCGCGAGCTTGTGTCTGTGTGTTGCGGGTGTGCGGGTGGGTGAGTTGGTACATGTGTGTGTGTGTGTGTTGTGTGTTTTCTAATGTATAAATATGTATGTGAGAGCTTGTTTTGTTTTTTTTTTGTTTTTTTTAAACACAAACTGTTTTATGAAGTAATGTTGTAGTTTGTTTACTCAGTTGTCCATCGGTTGTGCTTTTGTTGTTGTTGATGATTTGTTTGTGTGTGTGTGTGTGTGTGTGCTAGTGTATGTGGGCGGGATGGAGGTGTGAGTGTTTTTGTTTTTTTTTTGTTTGTTTTTTTTACAATATGTACATTTTTACATTTTCAGGTTTAATTTCTTAAATGTAATGATGTACATACGTTTTTACTAGAAATGTTTGATGAATATTGCTTTATCATGTGATGTTCTAGCCTGTGTGTTTCAATTGTTTGTCATTCGTGTGTGTGTGTGTCTGAACATTTGTTTCATCTTTCTAGTTTGGATCTGTGTGTGTAATGTGGGGTGTTTCTTCAGGGAAATGCTGAGCAGGAACTTTTATTTTATTTTATTATATATATATGTGTGTGTGTGTGTGTGTGTATGTGTGTATATATATATATATATATATATATATATATTTTTTTTTTTTAATTTTTTTTTTTTTTATGTAATGTCGTAGTAGTTTGCATATTCGATTGTTGATCTGTGTTCGTGTGTGTACTGTGCCTGTAGGTGCGTGTATGTGTGTGTCACCGAGTGAGCGCGTGAGTAATGTGTTTGGGTATGCGGCTTGTGTTCGTTGGTGCATTGTGCATGCGTGCGCGCGCGCGTGTGTGCGTGTATGTGTGTGTGTGTCTGCGCACGTTGTGTGTTTTGTGTGTTTGTATGTATGTATGTACCTACGTATATATGCATGCGTATACGTGCTTGTGTTCTTTCAATTTCAATTGTCTTTTTTTTTCTTTTTTTTTTTAATACCTGTTGCATTTCTTGATTTAATCAACTGACATGACCTATTTTAATTGTTCTCTCTCGCCTATGCTTCAAATTATATGCATATGTTTGTGTGGGGATGTTTGAGTGAATGTTTTTAGTGCTATTGTAAAGTGCATAGAGCTTCAAGAATATGCGCTATAGCAAGAAGTCTTAATAAATAATAAATAAATAAATAAATAAGTCTATAACTTCTATAAGTAGCTGTGAAAAAACAGCAAAACAAAAGCAACAACAATAACACTTTTTTTCCAGTTTAAAAAACAATAACAACACAATCAGTGGGATACATATCTATACAGATTGTAATACACTTGACTTATCTGAAAAAAATTATCAAGATACATATCTATACAGACTGTAATACACTTGACTTGTCTGACCAAATTATAGTACTTAACATACTATAATTATGCACATTTTGATATACATGTGTTTTTTTCTGTGTCAGGTTGTACCCGATCTGCCTTTCATCCACCCATCAGAAGTGAAAGTGCTGAATGATTTGTGCCGTTTGGGGACATTATACAAGTCATTTCAACAGTTTATACAAGATTATGGTTCAGGTGTTTCTACAATTCATACAGGTAAGCAATTGATAAGGCCTTGAATTTTATTAAAAGAAATTCCGCAGCAAGATTACTTAAGTTATTCTATTCGTTCAGCTACAAGGTGTATACATACACAAACTTTTAAGAATGTTTGTTTGATGCTAGATATGTTTACTCTTGTAATAAGGTCTGAAATACTTTATGTGATCCCTTTGATAAAATCACAGTTGACATTTAAGCAAGCAGGCAGGCAAGCAAAGAAGTGAGTGACAAATTTACTAAATGAATATCCTTCAACTCAGTTGGCTATCAGTGAGAAAGATACCAGATTAGTTTGTTAGTACATTGCATGTAGGTCTTGAAAAGTGTGTTTCTTATTGCTAGAATGATGGTCTGTTGCAGTCAAGTGTCTAAAGTGTTGAACTTTCAGTCTGATGGTCCTGGGTTCAAACCCTAGTCACAGCACCTGGTAGGCAAAGGGTGGAGATTTTTTCAGTCACCAAGGTCCACAGATGTGCAGACCCCGTTAAGAAAAAAAAGGAAAGAAAAAAATGGTATTTATGATGCACTCTACCTTCTTACAGGGACCCAGAGTGCTAACAGTTAATGTCAATATATGGATTATGCAAAAAAAAAGGTAAAGAATTAGCATCACATTGCAGTATAATCCAGACCTAAACCAACACAAATGGAATATGTCATTGAGAAAGCGTGCTCACATGTGCACACACAACACACACACACACACACACACACACACACACACACACACACACAGAGGAATACACATGCACACACATGTGTGCGTCACACCACATTTGAACATCTAGACATTCATGAAAGTGGATTTGTACAGATCTATGTCAGTATGTGTTTTGAGGTCACATTTGAACTGATATTTTGTTTCAGCATGACAAATGTCAAAAATTTATTCCGGGTGACAGGACCAGTTATGAAAAGGCATGCTGTCCTTATATATATATATATATATATATATATATATATATATATATAATTTTTTAATTTTTTTTTTTTTTTTTTTTTTTTTTTTTCCTGATGCAGGATACAGAATTGAGCATGTTTATGCAAGTTAACAAACATAAAAGATCCTTTATCATTGTCAGCGTATGTTGGGTAATGGAAATAAAAACATAACTAGAATGCACACCCCCTTCCCCCTGAAAATGGAATATGGCTGCCTACATGTTGGTTAAATCTGGTCATGCACATTTAATCCCACTCATACCAGGCATACAAGTGAACATGGGAGTTGCAGCCCACAAACAGAAGAAGAAGAAATGGCTTTTGTTTTAGACTTAAGTCTATAAGCTTTTTTTTATTTTTGTACCAATTTTTCTTCTTTCAAAAGTTTTCACTTTGGTAAATGTTTTAAATCATATTTCAACAACAAGCTATAAACTTAACCGATTCATTTAAAAAATGCAGGTACAGAAGGTGAACTGCATGGTTTGTACATCCGGTCATTCTGCCGAGGCCTGAACATGATAATGGCTGATTACCGAGATGCTCTGCTGTCTCTGGAACAACAGATTCTGAGAGACCAACACCTCCCTGTCTCTCATCTGCAGTACTCACTGCAGGAGGTAGAGCTTATGTTATTGTTCACTTAATTAAAGTAAATAGAATATGTATGTTTGCATTTGTTAGCATTATGGTTGACTGTTGTTTTTTATGTTTTCCATGATTACTCTGTTACATTAACAGTCAGTTGTGCAGTAGTGACAAAACACCCATCATACTTCCCATCATAATCTGTTCTTTGATTTTGTTCCTTGGGTGGAACAAATGTGATCTGAGCGTTTGTTTATGTTAGATTCCAGCGCTGCATCTGCAAAAAGGTTTGAAAAAGATTTGGTGGTGTTGATAGTGGTCATTGGGGTTGTGATATTGGTAGTGGTCATTGGGGTTGTGATAGTGGTCTTTGGGGGACTCTTTTGTGGTGAAAGATTTTGAACATAAGGAGCGGTTTTTCGGGTTTTTTTTCCAAGTTTTGTATGTGATTGGGGGTGAATCTAAAAACATGACTAATTTCCGCATTCTACACTATAGAACAAGAAGATGAGTCTGATCAGCTCACAATATTGCATTTTGAAAAAAAAAAAAAAAAGGGGGGGTGGGGGGTTACTATGAGAGGGGAGGGAAGAATGGTACAAAAATGTACACGGCAAATAACCAGACAAATGTGGGAAGATAGCTGGGAGGACAATGTGTGAATGTGGTAATATTCCCTATTTGAAAAAAAAAAATTTATATACTGTATAATTATTAGATTGTGAAAGGTTAAAAGGTGTGATAGAAAAAAAGAAAAAAATTCACAGGGCTTTTTGGTCCATTTACACATATCAGGTACACACAGGGCCATGTGTATGGGTTTGAGTTCTTTGATGGGAAACAGGGCTTGCCTGACCTATCTTTTATTGATTTATTGATTCATTTTAATCCGCTCAGAGTTTTGATGAAACTGATTTCATATGTAGCACAGAGTTTTGATGAAATTGATTTTACATACAGCACTGTGTTGTTAGTTTCAGCTCCTGTTCCCAGCTCTGTCCACAGTTTTGCAGCAAATAATCTCCCATCGGGTAAGTGGAAACACCAGTCCCAGTAATGGAACTGCTCTTGGTGATTGAGTATGATCTGAATGAACAGATTGTGTATAAAGGGGTGGTTCTTGTACAGAATGAATGAAGTTGACATCTGATAAATGATTGATATAAGTGATTAACTCTCTCCATACGAACGGTGAAAGAGACGACGTTAACAGCGTTTCAGCCCAATTACCATCATCAACATATTGCAAGCGGAAGGCTCTTATACTGAAGAGGTGAATGTTGACAAAGAATACCACAATTCTGACGACGGAAGCTAAAGGTTGGGTCATTCAGACACCCACTGGACATCTGAGGGGTCTGTGTAGAGGAGAAGAGAGGACTGGCCGTACTGAGTGAGTTAAAGCACAGTATTTAGACTGTATGAATTTAAGAGAGACAGGCATCACTTTCTGCTTGGGAATAAAAATAGTTTATCTTATATTGGTAAAACTATGAATAATGCAGTGTCCTTCTGTTTCAGGCACATGGTTGTTACTTGCTTGATATTCTACACAAAAATTCCATATGTGGTTTGCCCAAGGTCAAAGATGCACTGGAAAGGTAATGTTAAAAAAAAATGCATCACTCGTGCATGCATGCATATCACAAACACATGCAGACACACAGGTCATATGTGCACACATTCACATACATGTTCACGACACATATCAGAAATGTAGTATGATCATCCATAGGCAAAGCTGAGATTAACCATATGTTGGCACTCACCTTTAAGTTCAAAGTTGTTTCGTCTGGGGTCTTGGTGGTGTTCTTTTGTGGATGCTGTGATTATAGAGAGAGATATGTTCTGTGGAGGGTGGAGTCTTGGCAGCGTCATGGCTGTCTGTAGAGGTGTGAAGTCCTGGAAATAGATTTAAATATTGTGTACAGTTTATAGAAATATGTTTTGTACATCTGTGTGTTACAGTTGTACGCCCTGATGTGGTTAGACTGCTCATAGAGGACTTAATTCAAACGGATTTCAATAGAATTACTGAATTTCCTGAAGGCACAATTGGAAAAAAAAAATGAAAATCTGTACCACCATCTGTTGAGTTAGACATTGATTATTCTTCTGTTGCGGATAGAAAATTGACTTGATGTCTGTTTGACTGTCTTCAGGATTCTGCATGTGTGCCATGGAGTGCTATACAAACAGTTATGTGCCTGGATGATCCATGGCCTGTCCCATGACCCCCACCATGAGTTCTTCATCCAGGCTGTTGCTGGAGGAGGTCACAGGAAAGATGACATCATCAGCAAGACCTCTCAAGAGGATGAGGGAGAGCTGGGTATCATGGGGATGACTGGACGTCAGATGCAAGCTATGGTATTGGCATACATGCCTTTTGTTCCGGAATAGCTTTATTTGTTATGGAAAAACATACAAATAGATTACCGTTCCTCATGTTATGGCTGTGAATTGCGTGTAACGGGGGGGGGAGGTGGTAGGGGGTGTCTTTTTTTCATGGATGGACAAAGGGGAGTTGTAACTTGAACAATAATGCATGCCTTCATAACTGGCTGCTGAAGTTAGGTGAAAGTGAGCTCAACTGAAAAGATGGCTAGCTGTCACATGCAAATGTACGATACTGCTAAAGAAAATGGAGAGCAAACATTGCTTTAAAAAAAACAAAAATCAACTGCTAGATCTTAAGGAAAGAATACAGTGAACGGTAATCATGTTTACAAAAATTGAAAACAAAGGGGAAAGCTATAGCTTCTGAACTCTCCGTGAGTGCATATTCTTCATCAGTCAGTGTAGATGTGATGATTGTTGTAGAACAAACTCCTCTTTCTGTTTTTGTGGAACATATTCTGTTCATCTTTTTTATCATGGAACACATTCCCCCATCTGTCTTTCTGGAACGCAATCAGTCCTATCTGAATTTATGGACCATAATCTGTTCTGTCTGCTTTTGAGTGTGAAACACATTCTTTTCTGTGTGTCTGTGACTGTGAAACTCATTCTGTTCTCACTATGATTGTGGAACTTATTCTGTTCTGATTGTCTCGATTGTGGCACTCACACGGCGGCACAAGGCAGCCCATTTAGTTTTGGCGCGAAGCGGAGGGGAGAGGGATGAACAGCGAGCGAGCGCGAAACGTTGGAAAGGTGATAGCCTGGACAGACAGGCAGGCAGTATATGGGGCAGCGCTTTGCCGCACCACTAACTTCGCGCTGTTCTCTGCGGAGCGCATGTTACACGGGCAGTGTGTATAGCTGTGAACAGCTTCGCTGTTGCTGATAAACTGTCAGAAACAGGGTTATGTGCTTTAAAAAAATAATACTCTATGTCAGAATGCAACAAGAAGGGCGCTATGGGTGTGAATGGATGTGTAATTCTCTGACAAATTTAACGATACCAAACATGAGTAGGTTTAATTTCCTACAGGCAGTGTACAAGCGGTACAAAACTTAGCCAGCACACGAACATTCTGTTTGAACTGAGGAACACACACGAAACGTAGTTCAAATTCAACTCCGTGTTGTGTGTGTATATCACTTTAGTTTGAGATAAAACTTATATCATGATATACATGCATGTCTCCACAATACAACTGGAAGGAAAATATAGCCGATACGTTACCTAGAGGTGGCAGACCGCCCCGGAATTAGTGTCAGTATTTAACGGTCAGCTCCACTGAGAACTGCTGCCAGCCACGTAAGTTTCACACTTCTCTCAACATCACGGGAAGAGAGACAGACAGACAGATATGCAGGGACAGACATACTGAGAAACAGAGGAACATGTACGGAGAGAGAAAGGGGAGAGGCACAGAGAGAGAGGGAGAGAGAGAGACGCACAGAGAGAGAGAGAGGGAGAGAGAGATGCACACAGGGGGAGAGATTTTCGCCAACTAGATGTTTTGCGTGTCAGTATGTGTGCCTTTGCTTGCGACATGCATTTGGTCATTCTAAAAGATACACCTTGACGATACCATGCGTTTAGTAAACAATCACAATGTAACGTACTGACATGCATTTGTAGGTTCTAAATAATAAAATACATTCCTACCTGAACTTATAAATCCGTATGAATCCTTGTTTGTAGTTGGTAATCCACTCAGTTGAAGTGTAACACTGACTAAACTCAAACATTTTTTCTTTTCTTTTTTTTCTCTCCATACAATGTGTGTGTGCGGGAGGGAGGGATTCAGAGTGGAGAAAAGAACAGGGCTGAAAATTTCTTTATTCTTTACTTTTTGATTTGTGCCGTGATTCTCCTGCTTGGGGTACGACTTGCTGAAGCATGGGGGAGACAATAGTCATGTGCTCTTGCATGATGACACGTAGTTTGTCATCTTGTGACTGCATCCCTAATACTTTCTTTTTGAGTGAATTGATGACTGCATGTGTTGCCTCCCCACCTTGTTCCCCGTGTAGTGCCAGGCCAAAACCGTGAGAATGAATGAATGGAATGCAGTGATTTTCTAGGATGTGTTGCTTGGGAATGATGTGTGTTTGTGGGAATTGTTGGCGGAAGAAAGACATGTACTGTTTGATGTCACTATCCAGTGTGTCAACGTCACTGTCTGTCAAGGGTCTTTGATGTGAGATGTTTACGTGAATGCGTGAGAACAGCGTGTTTAGTGTTTTAAACTTCTGGGAAATGTTCCTAGCTCTGAGGTTTATGTCCGCGTCTTGAGTCAGTTCACCTGTTTTGTTGACTACACTGTCACTGATGTGTTCTATTGTTTCTGGCTTGAGATATTTGTGACAGTGGTTTCCAATGAATGATGCTCCGTGGTATGCCTGTCTGTGTATTTTATGCTGTTGAAGTACAGCATCTAAGTGTTGTGTGAGAGGGCCAGCCAGGTGTGGAAGGTCAAGCTGCGTCTTGAGATATTCAATGTCTGCATCTTTTTCTTCTACCATATCAGCTAGCTCACGTTGCTGTTTTTGGAAATCACTGATTGGTGTACTGTCTCCTTCAGGCTCATTAAATACAATCCTAGTTTCTAGCAATCTCTTTTCTTCTTCAGCACTTTGGAGCTGTCTCAGCTTGTCTACAAACTCAGAAAAGGCTGAGTCGCTGTCTATCTGTTTTCCCTGGCTGGCTATTGACTCTCCTATCTTTTTGTCAAGAGAATGACACTCCCCCTCCAGCAGGTCATGGTGCTTTTTGACCACTCCCAGAAGAATGTGCAGGTATGGGGGAGCCACTTGGCTAAGTTCTATGTCAACAATAGGCTCCCTGACTACATTGTTGTGCAGGCTGGCGATTTTCTGCTTGGAGTGTTTGTATTTGTTGTAGTCTGTCTTGATGCCCTGTAATGTGCGCTGTGTGATGTTGCCTTCATTGCAGTGAGGTGGATTTTGCGTTTGCGATTTGGATGCTGTGCAGTATAAACATGGGTGTGTCCCCTGAGCACCTGACAGTCCATACAGTTTGAGGAGAAAGTCATAGTCCCCAAACAAGGTCACTTTGACTCTCTTGTTTCGCCATGTCATTGACTGCAGAGCAGCTAGCTGTTCTTTGTAGGGTTCTAAGATTCTTCTCAAATTGTCTGGACTGTCCTTGCAGTCTACAATGGCCAGGAGACACGTGTTGTGTTTTGAGTTGGGGTTGGTGAGATTTGCAATTTGAAGCATGAGTTTGAATGTCCCCCCTCCATGGTCCCCTCCAATTTTTACCCATATCTCATCCTGTGGTATTCTATCATCATGCCATGTCAACTTGTTTTCTCTGTCGTACTGCTCTAATAAGTTTTCTACCATCTTTGGAATGTCTTTGATTTTTCCTACTGTTGTTTCCTCCTCTGTTTGTCTCCCCTCTTTATCAACAAAGATGAGTTTTGTCTTTTGTATTTCTACCTCCCCAAACATTGCTTCTTTCTGCACCTCCCTCTCCTTCCTTTCCCCTTCATGTTCCACACCAATACTGGCATAAAACCTCTTTTGTATCCTGTGTTGTGCCCAGCTTAACCCCATGGCAGCTCTCAGTGCAGACCCTTGTTTTTTGGTCACTTTCACTGGGCCACATCCAGCAGCTTGCAGTATCTGTTGTCTGTGGCTCTGAGCTGATCTTTTGATTTCTGACCCCTGCTGTTTTACTATGGCTTCTCTACTGTTCCCTGAGATGTGCTTTCTAATTTTTTGCATAATTTGAGACCATTTTTTCTTCAGAGGAGATGATGCTATGGCAGATGATTTGCGGGGTTGTGTGACTTTTTTCAACACTATTGGCTGACCTCCAGTTTTGCATCTAACTGTTGATTTGTCTCCTGACTGAAACAATTTCCTGTGTGTTAGTTGTGTGTATAACTTTTCTTCTTCTTCAGTGAGAGATCTATTGAGATCCTCATCCTCTGAGTCAACATACACCGTCTTGCGTTTCAATAGTGCGATGGGTGATATAGCTGCGTCAGTGACAGGTGTTTTGGGTGTGATTGGAGATGTGTTTGTGCACAGCGTTCTTGTTTTTTTGACTGGTGTTGATGTGGACTGACAAAATGACGTTGACACACTGTCATCGGTATCTAAGCAGAGGTCAGACGGATCAAAACTGTCATCCGTGCATTTTTTTACTGGTGCTGATCGTCTTTTTTTCGGACGACCAGACTGACTTTTTGAGTGATGAAAAGAGCATGTTTTGCACTGATCCAAAGATAGATCTGGATCGAAAGTTGTCCAGATTTCGGACATTCTGTCAATGTCAAGTGCAACATTTTCATTTGCAGTTTTGAACTGAGAATTTCCAAGAGTATGTTTCATTTTTATCAGTTTTTTGTAGCACTTGATACAAATGCATGTGGGATGCTTGCCCTCTTCATCATTCGAAACATCTAGGCTGAAAAAACGAAACAGTTCAGAAGAATACTTGGCACAAAGTCTTGCATTCAACCCCTTATCTTTAACTCTTCTGAGAACCCGCTCACCACACACACGACACATACAATCCAAACATCTCAAGTGTTCACTGAAGGTGTGTTGTCCAGTCAGCAAAGCTGCCGCTACCGCACCAGATTCCATTTTTGTCGGCACTCACACACACACACTTTGGTCAAACAACTGGATGTAACACAAAAACGCGGACAGTGTCTGGTAAATCACACGACACACTTAAAGTTCACATTCACTGGAATCATGTACACAAAAATGACAGCAAACAAAAGTGACTGTGCACGAATATGATGAAATGAAAATCACTTAAACAATACACCTTTCTCTGCTGGAAACATAGGCACAAAGAGCGCGGCGCGCGCTCCCCTTTCCCCCCCCTCCAAACCCAGTGGAATCTAGGTCAGCAGCAGTGCTCCTGACCGCTCACTGAACTCTGGAACTAAATAGCTCTGCTGGAAGTGAAGTGGCACAGCCGTGCTCATTCTGTTCTGATTATCTGTCATTGTGGAACTCATTCTGTTCTGATTGTCATTGTAGAACTCATTCTGTTCTGATTATCTGTCATTGTGGAACGCATTCTGTTCTGATTGTCTGTCATTGTGGAACTCATTCTGTTCTGATTGTCATTGTAGAACTCATTCTGTTCTGATTATCTGTCATTGTGGAACGCATTCTGTTCTGATTGTCTGTCATTGTGGAACTCATTCTGTTCTGATTGTCTCTGATTGTGGAACGCATTCTGTTCTGATTGTGATTGTGAAACTCATTCTGTTCTAATTGTCTGTCATTGTGGAAGTAATTCTGTTCTAATTGTCTGTCATTGTGGAACTCATTCTGTTCTAATTGTCTGTCATTGTGGAACTCATTCTGTTCTAACTAATTCTGTTCTAATTGTCTGTCATTGTGGAACTCATTCTGTTCTGATTGTGATTGTGGAACTCATTCTGTTCTTATTGTCTGTCATTGTGGAACTCATTCTGTTCTGATTGTCATTGTGAAACTCATTCTGTTCTGATTGTCTGTCATTGTGGAACTCAATCTGTTCTAATTGTCTGTCATTGTGGAACTCATTCTGTTCTGATTGTCTGTCATTGTAGAACTCATTCTGTTCTGATTGTCTGTCATTGTAGAACTCATTCTGTTCTGATTGTCTGTCATTGTGGAACTCATTCTGTTCTAATTGTCTGTCATTGTGGAACTCATTCTGTTCTGATTGTCTGTCATTGTGGAACTCATTCTGTTCTGATTGTGATTGTGGAACTCATTCTGTTCTGATTGTCTGTCATTGTGGAACTCATTCTGTTCTGATTGTCTGTCATTGTAGAACTCATTCTGTTCTGATTATCTGTCATTGTGGAACTCATTCTGTTCTGATTGTCTGTCATTGTAGAACTCATTCTGTTCTAATTGTCTGTCATTGTGAAACTCATTCTGTTCTGATTGTCTGTCATTGTAGAACTCATTCTGTTCTGATTGTCTGTCATTGTAGAACTCATTCTGTTCTGATTGTCTGTCATTGTGGAACTCATTCTGTTCTTTCTGTAATTGTGGAACACATTCTGTTCTATCTGTCCATCCAGAGAAACCTGACCTTATCAGACACAGATACGTCTCAGGATGCCGGCATGTTTGTCATCCAAGCTGACCTCCTTCCCGGCTACATCCCTATGCGGGTGGCCAGCAAGATCCTGTTTGTGGGCGAGTCTGTGCAGATGTTTGAAACCAACCAGCAGAACGCCAAGCAGCAGTCGGGTAGGGCTTGGGTGGTTTTGAAAGGAGTGTCCTTGTCTTGAGCTTAGACACAACGATGCTTGGATGAGCATGAACACACAGAGATGTGTAATGTAATTCAGAGTGTGTGTTCCACAGCTGTCCAAGTTCTTAACCGATAGCGAGCTCCCGCGGACAGCGCTCATAGTGCCAGACCCAAAAACTTGGTCGGCCGCTGTGCCCACCTAACTGTCCTCTGACCCTTCTTTGTCTTATATTAAAATGCGACAATTTCCCACTCCTTTTGAGCGGGATTGTGAGCGTATCTGAGATTCTGTGGCATTAAAGTTTGTACTGTTGGATAGTTCAGATATTTCTCTTTTCCCCATTGGAAGTTATCTTTTAATATCATGACATTTAATTTTATTTGTGAGAACTGTTTGCTGACAGCTGTGACTGGCAGTGGTGTATTTTTCACAGCAGAAATATGTGAATAGGGTTTCCTTCACCTCCTCTTCTCTTCTCTCTCATTTTCTTTCTTTCCTTCCATATTTCATTCTGTTTTCTTCCCTCTCTTTCTCTTGCTTACTCTTTGTTTTTCTTTGCTCTCTACCCTCTCTCTTATATCTTTTTTTAATTCTCTTCTAGTTGTTTTTTGTACTTTCCATTCAGTAATTCATTCATTCATTCATTCTGTCTCTCTCTCATCCCTCTGTTCTCTGTCATCCTTTCTGTTTGTATTTCTTATTATTTTCATTTCTTCTTTCTGTTTCTTTCAACACATGCTGTCCACTCATATCCTGCTCGCTCGCTCTCATCACTCATTCTTTGCACTACATCTCTCGTCTGGCATTTATTCATTTTACTCTCTCTCTCTCTCTATCTATCTATCTCTCTATCTATCTATCTGGATTGAATAAATCGTTCTTTCTCTCTATCTCTTTAGTTGAATGAAAAATTTCTCTCTCTCTCTCTCTCTCTCTCCCTCTCTCTCTCTCTCTATCTCTCTCTCTCTATCTGAATTCAAAAAATCGTTCTCTCTCTGTGAAGGTGCCTTTGTCTCTCTGTCTTTGTATTAGTCTCTCTGTCTCTGTGTGTGTGTGTGTGTGTGTGTGTGTGTGGTTCTTTCTTTGATTCTTCCTTTTTGTTCACTGCACACTCTCTGACCTTTCTTTCATTTTGTTCTCCCTTCATTCTTTTCTTTCTTCTCTTCTTTCTTCAACATCTTCCTCTTTCTTTCCCTGTCCGTCTCCATCTTGCACACTGAACCTCACCCCTTTCGATCTTGTTTTCTTTTCATCTGTCGTTCATTCTTGTTTGAGCCATTTCTTTCTTTTCTCTGTTTTCAAATCATGGAGCAATCACACTCGGAAGCATTTTATACTTGACGGTTGCATTTATTGTGTAGAATTTGTGGGTAACGCTCCAAGAAGAATTCTGGCCCCTATGCTGTAATGTGCACAATGGTGGCATTGGAGTTAAAAATATCCATGGCATTGAAATAGCGATGGACAATAGTGATACCCATTCTCAGACCTTGTGTTGGAAGTGTTTTTGCAGAATTAATACAGTGAAACACACTCCCTCATCCACATCACTGAGAAATGTCAAAACACAAATAGACCGTGCTGCTAAACTGTGGGTTGTGTATGACTCTCACTTGTTAGTGAGTGAGTGTCCTGTGTGTTCACAGTTTGAACGTCAGAAAAGAGGAGGCAGACCTGTGAGAAAAGGTGGCAGGCCCAAAAAGCAAAAAGTAGAACTAGAAATGTGTGATACATCAGTGTTTCTGCCGACCATTTCAACCACAATGATACAAAAACAGTGTGAGTCTTCTATGGTTGATACACAGACAGACACGCTGGCAGAGAAACAAGGCGAGCCTGTGGCTGATGATGTACACATGTCAACCACAGTGACAGAAACGCACTGTGGGCTGACAGTGGTTGATATTCACACATCAACCCCTGTAAAAGGAAAAGAGTGTGAGCCTGTAGTAGTTGACATACACACCTCACCCATATCTGAAACACAAATTGCACAAGCGGGAACATATCCAGACATTTCACAAACTTCTTCAGAAGAACCCAAATTTGTTGACACAGCAACATCTCCATTCAAACAGCTGTTGTGTAGAACCCCCACCCCTAAGAAAATTAAACTGAGACCTGTGCCACACATAACGCTTCCACTTATGCGAGAGGAGACTAAGTATCACACACACCTCACAAAAATGTTAGTGGATGTTACTGGCATGAAGGTGCCATCCCTGAGAATGAAATCTACATCAAAGTGGGAGGGGACCATGAGGGAGGGAGTTTTAAGTTCATGCTTCAGGTAGCCAATGTCAGGGCACCAAATTCATAACACAACACCTTTTTATTGGCAATTGTCAATGCTTCTGACAGCACAGAAACCTGAAGACAGTTTTGCAGCCGTACAGATATGAGTTAGACATGCTGAGCAAAATGACATGGAAAGGGAAGCGCAATACTAATAGGTTGTTTCTGTTTAGGGATTATAACTTCCTATTGAAAGTCCTCGGAATTTCTGGGGCTCAGTCCTTTCACCCCTGTTTGTGGTGTACAGCCTCAAAACCACAAATACAGAAAGCCCCTGCTGCACAGCCACAAGTTTCCAGAAGTCAAGTCTGATTGCAGGAAATTCAAACACCGAGGCAAAAATAAAAAGCTTGCCCGTGCTTTCAACAATGTCTGTCATCAGCCATTGTTTGACATTGAGCCCACTCAGGTCACACCTCCATTCCTGCACATCATGCTGCGCGTGGTCAAAAAACAGGAACAAGAGTGTCACGCTCTTGACCAACAAATTGCTTATCGGCTGCAGAAGATTCTGTACTTGAAGAGAACTGTGCGTTTGGTGATTATGTCAGTCAGTTGAAATCACTAGAACTAGACAGAAGAGAAAAGCAGAGTGCAGAAACACAACTAGCCTTCCTTGAAGAAAACACACCAAATTTCACAGAAACAAAGACAGAACTGGAAGGGAAGATAGGGTTACCATATAACAGCATAGAAGACAAAACTCAACAGTTCACAGAACTACCACCCATTTCTGGTCCCATTGCTGCTGGCTTAGATGAATCTCTCAAACAAAACATCACTGTGCAAGCATACCATGGCAGAAGTTTTGTTGGCAACCACTGCAATAAATACATACAAGAGCAGATGACAGAGAACATTTGTCAGAGAATTGTCAGAAAAACATCAGCTGACAGACAGTCTGGATCTCCACAACAAAGCACATGATATGGCAGAAAAATACAAAGAGCTGAATTTTCTCTATGCACACGTGCACAAGGCCATCTCTCACACACTCCCTGTCTCAGACACTGACATCACAGAGGCAAGCAAGTACATCTCAGATTACATTGCATTTTTTCAGAAAACATTTCCCTCAAGTCAGAATCACACCCAAACAGCACATGTTAGAAGCTCACTGCACAGATTTTCTGCACGCATTAAAATTGGGGTTGGGATTATTTGGAGAGCAGGGAGGGGAAGAAACACATGCCTTCGTCAATTAACTCAAGATCAGAGTCAGAGGTGTCAAGATTCCATCAGAAAAACTCGGGATTTTGATAAAAGAACACATGACAATTGTTTCTCCATGTCTGCAGTCTGTGATAGAAACGAAAGGCAAACAAATGTGACAAGAAGGAAAGAATACCAAAGAACACAGTCCGCTTCCAGTTCATTTCTTCCCTCTTTCTGTCTGCCTGTCTTTCTGCCTTCATACCACTACACCATTTCTGGTTTTACTGGCTATAATCTTGCATGTCTGTTGGCTGGGTTGTTTGTTTTCTTTCCCCATCCAGGTGCTAAGGGGGGCGTGTCTCTCTCTCTCTCTCTCTCTCTCTCTCCCCATCCCTGAGTCACCCTGCTCTTACCACCTTTTTCTCAGATCTCTCCCTTTGCCTCTTCTCATCGTTCTCACTCTCCCTCTAGTCACCCCTTTTTCTTTACCTTGTCTCTCTATTCTCTTATCCACATCTCTCCCTTTCTCTCTCTCTGTGTCTCACTCACTATCTCTCCGTCACCACCCTTCCACCATCTCTTTTTTCGTTTGTCTTCATCTCTCTTTGCCTCATTCACTCTCTCTCCGTCCCCCCCACTCCCCCCCTCTCTTTCTGTTTTCTTATCCTCATCTCTCGATCTCACTCACTCTCTCTGTCACCATCACTCCTCCCTCTCTGTTTTCTCATCTTCATCTCACTTTGTCTCTGACTTCCCCCCCCCCCCCCACTCCCCATCCCCTTCTCTTCCCCGAGCCCTGTCTTGAGTCTCTTGTCTTCATGTCTCACTTTCTCTCCATCATCTCCCCACACCCCGTGTCTGTCAACACATCTTGAACCTGTCCCTCTCTCTCCCCTCCCCAGTTCTGTTTCCCTCTCATAGCTCTCTTTTTTTTTCTTTTTTTCATGCACATGTGGGCCAGGTTCTGCCTTATGTAGGGTCAGGGCAAGCTAGCCCATCCAGCTTACTGGGGGTGAAGAGTGAAAAGTAGTAACCTGCTTGCAGCTCCACACTTGACCATGTTGACTGTTAGGCAATTTATGAAGTGGACAGTTGGTTAGGACTTTGAATGGTGATGACCACCACTTTCACAGTTTTAGATTTATTCACAAACCAGTCAGTAGACACTGATTTTTTTATTTTGTTTTTCAAAATAATAAAGCTGCCATCCAGATATGTGTCGTGACTGTGATTCACTTCCATGTGTGTGACTGACTGAATCACTGTGTGCTAGTGGAGTACTTGCACAAGCTACAATAGTTGAAGCCACAGCTTCTCCAAGACTTTCCAATAGTCAACACAGGTTAGTGAGCAGCATGCCAGTGTATTATACTGTTCTTGAAATGCATTTTGTGTGTTGTGCTAACTCAGTGAAATTAGATTTTGTGTGTTAAAAATTTGTCAGAATGCATGTGTTCACAAACTGGTGATAAGCATGCCTACTTTTTCAAATGGGTATCCTGAGAAAAGTAATTGGATGTTCATATTCAAGTTTCCTGTTGTTTTGAAGCTAAGACTGTGTTCTTTCAAACCGTACTGTTTATAGAATGATTGTGGTGACAAGCAACGTGTTATCAGATATTATAGTAGATGTGTTGTTTTCTCCCTGTGGCTGCTGCCATCGCTCTGCACAGTACACGCGGCTCTGCTGGTCTTTTCCCTCCCAACAACCGGCAACAACTAGAGGCACATCATTGTGCTGCTATCTCTTCCAGGCCATAGTTCTAACTATCCCGGCTGCTGCATGTTATTTTTAAGCGGTGCCTTTCTGTCCCAAGCTGAATGCGGGAGCAAGTTAGCTACTGCAATGAACTAAAAGTTAAGCGCTGAACACATGTGGTTCAGTCATGGTTATGTACAAAAGTATGTTCATAATACTTGCACAAACATGCACACACACACACACACACACACACACATTTTTTGTCAGGGTAATGTCAAAAGCAGCACATGTTAAACAGAATGGGACAGGTCTCTGAAGCTTCCACCTATCTATAAGCCAAGAGTTTACAGGAAATGTCTGAATAATGCTAACAGCTGAAGATGCAGGGATTTGAAATAATAGATTCTTACCTCAGAGTCAAAGAAGACTGGTGCTATATTGTACTTACTTGTTGTTTCTGTGTGTTGCTGAACAGGCCAGTTTATGAAGGAGAGGGAGGCAGAATTTACAAAGGACATTCAGAAGCTGGCTCAGGACCCAACTTTCAGTGGGTCAGCCTTTGAAGCCTTGGTTGACAAAATCCGTTTGCATGTTGCCGAGGTATGATCTGCTGTCAGTCAAACAATTTATGAAAGTTTTTTTTTTTCATAAATTGTATGCGCTTTGCTATTAATATATTTACTTAAGATGATAAAATCTCCATGACTTAAATCATTATTCATATATGCACATTATAGTTGTTGAAACAAAGCTTTGTTGAGAAATCAGTGTAGACATAAAAGGCTTATTTTAACTAGGCAGTTGATTTTGAATTATTTTTTGATAAAACTGTCTGTAGGAATGTTAACTAAAAGAAAAAGTAGTGATGGGTGAAATGGGTTACTTGTCCACAAAATAATTTGAACGTGCAATTTCTAATAGGCTGAGTCTGCATGAATTTGAGAGCACAGGTATGAGCATGAAACCAAAGATAATTTTTGATAGAACAGAATAGTTTGTCAGAACAGAATCTTACAGAGTGCAAAGTAAAGCACCAGATGTGTTCCTGTGTCAGTGTTCATACTGGTATTAAAAGTGGTTTTTTTGGTGTTTTTTTTAAGAATTAAAACACACACACACACACACACACACACACACACACACACACACACAAATGCCTTTTTTTCCTTTAAAGTCTTAAAAAATTTTTTATCAGGTTTGTAGAAGTTTAAAATTTGTGACTCTATATTGCTGATAACAAAAGGGTATTTTTTCTTTCAGTGATAAAGCACTGCTGCGACATGTTCCACCTGAATTTGAATTAATTTTAAAGCAAAAGTAAAATAATTATTTTTTGAAATCTTAATCCTGTATGAATCTTTGAGATAGAAATGCCAGCTCTCAAAATGTCATGCATTTCTTCTGAGTTCCTGACATTTGAAATTTCTGGCCTTTGGTGTTTAAAAGTTATGCAATTTTTTTTTTTTTTTAAACAATTCATGATAACCAGTGTGTATGAATGGTGCGATGTGCAGCACCTGTGGGTGATGGTGGTGCAAGAGGCCCACCTGAAGGGGGAGCTGCGTGTGATGAAGGACTTCTTCCTTCTGGGGCGAGGGGAGCTCTACCTGGCCTTCATCGACCAAGCCCAGCATCTGTTGAATGGGCCCCCCGCACCTAGCACAGAGCATGGTGTGTGCTGAGCTCTTCTGGGTTTTTTTTTTTTTTTCCTGCCTTTTATCCCCATGGCTGTGTTGGTGACTTACAGCATATGTTGTAACACACAGTGCCAGTGTTGTGTTGATGTATGTTGTAATCCAAATACCATGCTTTTTCTGTTTTGCTCAGCCTTGAAAGAAACTTTGACTCCCTTGATATTTCCATGCATGGGATGTTGGTAAAATGTTTGTGAGTGGGTCACAGTGAGTGAAAGGAGAAGGTACACTGTGACCTGTTCTCTCTCTCTCTGAGTCTGTGAAATAACCCTTTGATCATGTGTGTAAACAAAGTAAGTCTGTGAAATAAAGCTGATTTGTTTGTGTGTGTGTGTTTGTGTAATGAACTTTACCCAATTTTTTTTTCTTTTTGGGGGGAGGGGGGGTATTTGGTGGGGGGGACACTTGATCAGCCAACACCAAATTTGAATTTAACATGAACAAAAATTTTGCTGCACATACCAGTTATAGTGGTTTAATTGTTTCAGATTAAAACCCTATTTATTGATCACATATAGTTTATTTTGTTTAGCATCCATATCCACAAGATTTTCTTTTGTCATTCTGGTGTGATGCATGATAAGCATTTGGGTTTGCCAGATTTACAATTTAAGACCAAAGTTAAAAGAAAAGAAAAATAGATTTTGGACAGACTACTCAGAATGACAATAACTATACCATCAACATGTTTTTGCATGCAATATTTCAACTGAATTGGCTAGAATGAACATACTGGAATTTGCGCTGAACAACCATTTCTTTGCCTTTGATCTTGCCTGAAAAGTTGGTTACCGTGGGAATTGTTCGGCATACTATAGCAAAGTTTGTTATCAGGTAGAAGGAAAGTCATGGAAACAAACGGGAACGGGTTAAAAGTTTGAAGGATGTGAACACATAACTAGGCCTGTAAATTGTCTGGTGTAAGTGAAATGCAGATCTGATGTGGTGGAGATCTCTTCAAACACAATCCAGCACAATGTTCAAAGAGATTTACAAGAATGTGTTTTGACAGAATTGAATATTCACAATGTATACATTTATACATTATCAGCGTATACAATTAAGTGATGTGTCTGCTTACATCATTTTGTTGTTGTTTTTTTTAAATCATGAATAATTTGTTTTTTGTGTATGTATTTTTCTGATATTTTTTTCAATTTTGCCCAGAGAGCCAGATGTAAAAAAAACATTTCTGCTTATTCCTTTAACCTCATAAAATGAAATTTCATTCATTCATTCGTTCGCTCGTTCATTCATTCATTAAAGCTGGTTTCCATGTGCAGACGTGAACACAGCCTATCAGCAGGCTGCGCGCAATGTTCTGATAGAAAACGAGGCGTTGCTGCAACGCTTCAAACTCACCGTCACCCCATCCACCACCACCCCTTCTGCACCAGCTACCAAGCCCACAGACAGAGGTGACTCCTTACTGTCCACACCTAGTGTGCTGAATAAGCATTTTGATGAAAGTATGTTGCTGTTTTTCCTTCTTTTTTTCTGTTTGTGGACTGCTGTTCCCATGTTCATTTGTATTGCTCTATGAGTGGACTCCTTCATGTATGAGACTTTTAACCCAGCCAGATAAATTTAGGCAGCCATGCTCCATGTTGGGGGATGTGCATGCTGGATATGTTTGTGTTTCCACAACCCAGTGAACACTGACATGGATTGCAGGATCTTTAATGGGCATATTTGATGTTCTACTTTTGTACACATAGACACATATTGGGGTTCAGGTACCAGCAGATCTATCGGTGTGAAACTGGAAAAATCTCCATTCTAAAGGCACTGGATGACCCTGGATCCTCAAATTGCAAGTGCAGCACTCTAACCAGAACAGTTGTTTCAAGGGTTTTATATGGAAATAAGTTGATTGTTTGATTGGTTTGATTTGCCTGATTGACAATGGAGCAGACATGCCTACTGTCTTGGTGTATCCAGATTTGTGCCAGAAAAGAAGAAGACATTAGGCAAGAAGGAAAAAATGAGGTAACCCCCTAACTGATTTTTACAGTGCACATCACATGCATGGAAATTTTGCTGGGTACCAGCTTGACCACGTTTGTTGACAGGCGCTGCAGTGTTTTTTGCAATATCTGTTGGTTCTCAGTCACAGTTCATGAAAGTTCTGCTGATGTTGACAAAATGCCACAGAAGAATGGACTGTATTCAAGATATGTACTGATGTTCAGGAGAAAATACACAGAAACATGGCCATGTTTGCAAGTTGGCAAAAAAGATGAAACGTATCCATTTTGAGAATTTCACAAGCGTGAAATTTCCATAATGTCTGCTACAAGATATGACAGTGGGCACCACACTGAGTGTGAAAAGCACAAAAGAAATGCAGTGTTAATGGAAAAACTAAGTCAGAACAAAAAATATTACAGGCTTTTTAACATTGAGAGCTTAAGCGTTGAACTGTGACAAATCTAGTGCTGAAGTGGACTCAAGTAGTTTTTTTAAATGCTACAAAGCATTTCACTTTTCTAAGTAGGTTTGTGCTGAAGTTTGTCCCTGAATTTTTCTGTGTGTCCCAGATTTTTGTGATCCTTGTTCCTAAAAGCAAAATCTGGGGGTTGGCATGTCTGATAAAAGAGAGCAGACATTAGTTGACTGATGGGTTCGGGTTGGTTTGACTGATGTCAGCTGTGTTTGGAAAGGATTTTGTGTTCAAAGACTGGATTTTGCTGATTAGATTTGGTTGATTAATTGGTGAAGGATGAATGACTTTGTTTTTTTAAATGCCTTTAAAGTGGGCTTTTTAATTTTTTGATACCTCATGGCTATCATTTTAAAGTGAGATCCAAATGCTGGGTTTTGCATTTGAAGAGGAGTCTAAAATGTCTTTATTTACTTTGCTCTGCCTGTCAGCTGATGATCCTTAAGTGAGACATGTCGGGTGCCTCAGTACCTGGAGGATTCTAAACTAGTGAATGAATGCGACTCTGAGTACCTCTCTGTTAGTGTTTAATTCTTTTCTTTCGTTTTTTTAATCCTATTTTTGTTTTCCTGTTTGGGTAGCCAGGATTGGTGATGGGGTCAGGAGTTTTTTTCCCTTCATGGTTGCTTGAGATCTGAATTTTTCAAAAGAAAATTTCTAACTTGCCTTGCCAACATGTAAATGTATTGATATTTTGATATAATCATTATTATTACTTTTTTGTAGTTGCAAAGAAATTTAGGCTAGCATTTTAGGGAGATTTAATATCAATGTTATCTTTCTTTAAAAAAAAAAAATCAAGTGCTATTATTGCAATATTTTTTTGTAGTTGCAAAGAATTCCAGTCTAGCCTTAAAAGGGTTGAGACTTTTTGTAGAGCTTGTACGACTGCAGGGCACAGATGATGGATGAGTATGACACAGCTGTTTGTACAACTTGCTGCTGTATCACTTTCAGGCACAGAGAGTGGCGGCAGTGGGGCGCCAGTGGAGACAGGGTGGAGCTGTCTGGGTCTGACCTGCACCGTTCAGTGGCCTCTACACATCTTCTTCACTCCGTCCATTCTGAAAAAGTCAGTCAGCCATGGAGAACTGAAATCACTATGACCTCATGAATAATTGTGCGATAGATTTGTGTCTTGTCATCTGTACAAGACAGGACTGTGTTTATTATTTTTTGTCTGGATTGTGTTGGTCAGTTTGTTTCAACAGAAATAGTAATTTTTGTATTTTGCAAGTTTTTGGGGTTTTTTGTTTTTGTGGGTTTTTTTGTTTTTTGGTGTGTTTTTTTTACTACTCTATTGTAAATGTGGTATGACAAAGGCTGTATGAATAAAAATGTGTAAGTTAGTTTTAACCTGTTCACTGCCTACATGATAGGGTCATACTATAGTTGTGGCCGTATTGCCTGCATGGTGGGTTAACCACTGATGAGGCTTCATCAACTTTTCCTTTAGCAAGAAAGAAATAATGTCATTACTGTTGTCAAACCCAGAAGATGACGATATTTCTGTCATCAGAAAAAATCAACACAGTCCTAATATGGTATATGTTGTGACATGGGGCTCAAAGTGTTGACCACCTGCCAGCCCAGTCAGCAACTGGAGCGATCTAACACACACACAGCAGACAGTGACTGTCATTCTTGGTTGACTTCAAGCAAGCAAAGGTGGATACGATGACCCAGATTATACTGATTGTTCTCAGATTTACACATAAATATAGTGGTATATCACGAGTAACACAAGCCTGAAAATATTTAAGAAACTTCATGGAGGGTGTTGGCAATGGAGTGGGCATGGGAAAGGGAAAAGGCAAGTGCCACAAGATCAACAAAGTCAAGCCAAAGAAAGGAAGTGGTAGGGGGAGGGAGAGAAGGAAGAAGAGGGGGGATTAAGGATTTTGATGATAACCCACATTTCAGAATTGTCCCCCCAAAATGTGTAGTCTGATAGTTTTGATTGTAATTTTAGTTGATTTGCAACAACTTGGAGACTGTGCGGTGGGTTTTCCTTGTTTGCATATTTGTGTTGTTGTTTACGTTTTGCTGAAACATTCACAATTATATATACATGTGTATGTTTTATTTATCAAGAAACTTAAAATTACATAGTTGAAATACACTTTGTTGTTCAACCAGTTCAAAATCATGATCTGTACACCCATAATTTAAAAAATGCTTTTAATAGAAGGCTTGGTCAGTTTCATTTCACTTTGCATACTTTTGACTAAAGATTTGCTTTGCATACTTTTGACAAATATGTAGCCTGTATGATTTTGTCCTTGATTTATACCTATTTTCACTGAAAATTTCCTGGCAGAAGCCCTGCAGCAGGAGTTATGTTTCCTTGGCAGTGAACAAGTAATGGTATTTCATCATACTAGCCAACTCAAAAGTGGACACATGCATATCACACACACATGAACACACATATATATATCACACATAACAATCAAACACTCACAGAAATGAATGTTTCACGTTGTGTCAAATAAACACACACAAACACACACACACACACACACATACATAGACATATGCACACACACACACGCACATACATAGACATATGCACACACACACACATACACATACACACATGCACACACACACACACACACACACACACACACACACAGACACATGTGGATTGATGGCCTAGAGGCAACGTGTCTGCCTAGGAAGCGAGAGAATCTGAGCGCTCTGGTTCGAATCACAGCTCAGTCACCGATATTTTCTCCCCCTCCACTAGACCTTGAGTGGTGGTCTGGACGCTAGTCACTCAGATTAGATGATAAACTGATGTCCTGTGTGCAGCATGCACTTGGCGCACGTAAAAGAACCCACGGCAACAAAGGGGTTGTTCCTGGCAAAATTCTGTAGAAAAATCCACTTCGACAGGAAAAACAAATAAATAAAAAATTTAAAAAAAGAAAGAAAGAAAAGAAAAAACACCAGCCACCGTGGCGAATTGGTTAGCGTCATGGACTGACGGCTGGGAGGACGCAGGTTCGAATCCCAGCGGAGGTGGGTTTTTCGGCCTGTGGCCGGCTGCTTCCCAGAGTTGAGTGTGCTGTGGGCTTAAATGGGGAGACTGGGACCACACAGTCGAGTGTCATCCACTTCAAGGATGCGTCTTTGGGTGTGTTGCTCTAATTACCTGACCAACACTGCAAGTGTCTGTATCTCTTGGGCCAGGTTAACGCCGGGATATCATTATGACAGGAAGCGTAGAGTACAGCTTTGTCATGCAGTCCCAAACCAAAATGGACCTCCATAGCAACATCATCATCATCATCATTCTCCTCCTCCTTCATCGCCATCAATATAAACAAAATAGTCTCCAAGCCTGTGGCCTTTCATACCCTGCTCTCATGGTGACCTCAGTTTTGATACCCCTCCTTTTCCGTGCTTGGGGTAAGTCCTGTCAGCGTCAGCAGATTCATGGGGGGCTGTTGTTTGAGGGGCATGGTGGCGGTCTTCACTCTAGGAGGGACACTCACTCAGTCTGGCTCAGCGACTAAGCCATTATTGTCGTTAGTGGGGGGCTTAGTAGGTGGTGTCCTAAGTACGTTAAAACAGAACAGGCACCACTGAACACCACCGAAGTGACTCAGCAGCAGTGCAGGGTCTCCTCTGGTGTGTGGCCTCCTGGCGACCTAACATCGATGGTTCCCTGGAACTGCGACGGACGAACCCGGGTGTGGCCGTGTATGGGAGAATCTAAATGAGCGGCGTGGGAGTAATGCCACTGAAACGGTGCAGATGAGGGGGCAGCAAAAAACAAAAACAAAAAATGCATGCAGGAAAAAATACAAAAAAAAATGGGTGGCGCTGTAGTATAGCGACATGCTCTCCCTCGGGAGAGCAGTCCAAATTTCACACAGAGAAATCTGTTGTGATAAAAAAGAAATACAAATATACACTTATGTCAGTATCCAGTCTTTCCTATAGTCAAGACATGAAGTTCTTTCAGGCTATAGTCCGGAATCAAACTGAAGGAAAGTGTCACACCGCTTAACTCAGGAGTTTCCTCCCTTGCTTTTCCCTGCAACCGTTGTTGGGGTTAGAAAAAAATGACAAAAAATATAAAACATAAGGTAACTGAAGTGAATAAACTTGCTGACCTTGACCCACTGACCCCTCTCCTCACGTCATGTGTACACCCACCTCCCTCCCTGTTCACTGCCCTCCGAATCTGAGTCACTGTCAGTACCTTCTTGCTGGTAGCTTTCTTCACTACAGATACTTGATTCAACGTCATCATCCTCATCGATGTCGGAACCTTCAGTTTGAAGCATTTCTATCACTTCAGCAGCCGTAAAAGCCGCTGTCGTGATCTATTTTACTCAAAAAATTTCCATTTGTGTCGCCTGCGGCGCCATTTTCGATATGTATGCAGATTAGCTTGTCATGTGGGGTGCTGAAGTGAACCAGTAGCCAGTGAGTGTGTTGTTACGGAATCTCACGATGAAACTTCCTATTTGACCTTTGACACGTTCACAGTGCCCCATGTAGCTGCGATTGTTATGCTTCCTCATGAGGAAAGCATTGAAAATTTTTTGAATGTCGAAACCGCTATAGCGTTCTGTCTGGAACGCTGCCTTATGTCAGGAACACTATAGCGTTCCATCTTCCGGAGTGAGTTAAAATTTTACATGCAATTATGGAGGTAGTAGACTGAAACAGAAATTCTTTCTCATCTCTGCACACACTTTCCATCCATTCACTTTGACTGACAGAAGACCTGTGACAAGTGCAACCAGGTGTTTAAAGCGACTGACAGAAGACCTGTGACAGGTACAACCAGGTGTTTAAAGCGACTGACAGCAGACCTGTGACAGGTACAACCAGGTGTTTGAAGCGACTGACAGAAGACCTGTGACAGGTACAACCAGGTGTTTAAAGCGACTGACAGCAGACCTGTGACAGGTACAACCAGGTGTTTGAAGCCACTGACAGCAGACCTGTGACAGGTACAACCAGGTGTTTAAAGCCACTGACAGCAGACCTGTGACAGGTACAACCAGGTGTTTAAAGCCACTGACAGCAGACCTGTGACAGGTACAACCAGGTGTTTAAAGCCACTGACAGCAGACCTGTGACAGGTACAACCAGGTGTTTGAAGCCACTGACAGCAGACCTGTGACAGGTACAACCAGGTGTTTAAAGCCACTGACAGCAGACCTGTGACAGGTACAAGCAGGTGTTTGATTTGAAACAACTGACAGAAGACCTGTGACAGGTACATCCAGGTGTTTGATTTGAAATGACTGACAGAAGACCTGTGACAGGTACAACCAGGTGTTTGAAACGACTGACAGAAGACCTGTGACAGGTACATTCAGGTGTTTGAAACGACTGACAGAAGACTAGTGACCGCTACAACCAGGTGTTTGATTTGAAGCAACTGACAGAAGACCTGTGACAGGTACAACCAGGTGTTTGATTTGAAGCGACTGACAGAAGATCTGTGACAGGTACAACCAGGTGTTTGAAACGACTGACAGAAGACCTGTGACAGGTACAACCGGGTGTTCCGCTTCCTGCTGGCGGTGAGGCGCACCCAGCAAGACCTGCAGTCCACCTGGTCCCTGCAGATGCAGGGCAAGGTCAAGGACATCCACCCTGCCACCCAGGGGGAGGGTACCCTGTCTGTGTGGCAGCTGAGGCACCACATGTCCTTCCTGGTGGATAACCTGCAATACTATCTTCAGGTATGAGGCAATAGGATGTTTCCTGTGTTCTGGGAGCTGTGTTGAAATGTGAGGGAACAGTACAGAGGACACTGTGTAAAGATGTGCGTGTGTTGATGATTAGATGATGATAATGATAATAATAGTCATGATAATGGATGAAGTCTAAGAGTGGTCAAAATTTCATGTACTATCTTTTCTTTCTCTAGTCTCTGTGGCTCTTTCCAAATACAATAGACAGAGCAACACACTAGACGCCACGTTCTTGGCATCAGAGATCTTTTCCCATCCCTCTTGCGGCCAGTCAGTGGCAGCCTCTGTGTGTGTGTGTATGTGTGTGCTTGTGTGTATGTGTGGGTCTGTGCTTTTGAGTGCGTTTGTGAATGCGCGAGAGTGTAAGTGTACACAAGTGTCCGGAGAGATCTGTGTACGTGTGTGTGTGTGTGTGAGGGGAGGTGGGAGTGCAGGGGGAGGTGGGGTAGAGGATGAGGTATGTGAGTGTATGCATGCCTACACTGTGGGAGCAACAGGATATTGGAACGTATATATATATATATATATCTTTGTATATATGTGTGTGGGGTTGGGGGTGGGAGATATGGGCGTATGTGTGAGTGCTTGTACCAGTAAGTGTTCATCTCTGTGAGTGTGTGTTTGTGTGTGTGTGTGTGCCGTGGAAGCTGTGATACGTAGACTAGAAATGAGTGTGTGGAGGACGGGGGTAGAGGAGGTGCAAGGTAATGTGTGTGTGTGTGTGTGTGTGTTGGAGCTCATGTACGTTTATATGTATTTGACTGTGCTTTCATATCTGTGAAACTGCATGTTTGGTGCATTTCTGTTACGCATGTGTGGGTGTATGTGTGAATGTGTGTCTTCATGTTTTACATTTATTCGCTTATTTATCACCATTGTTGTCTTATTTATTTATTTATTTTTTTTATTATTATCATTTTATTAGTATTATTATTATTATTACTACTATCTTTTTCTACAAGCAAACAATAATTATTATTGTATTATTATAATTATTATTTATTTATTTATTTATTTATGTCAGCTTATCTATTATTTATTCCCCCGGTTTTTTTTTTGTTTAGTTTTTTTGTGTTTTTTTTTCTCAAGGCCTGACTAAGCGCGTTGGGTTACGCTGCTGGTCAGGCATCTGCTTGGCAGATGTGGTGTAGCGTATATGGTTTTGTCCGAACGCAGTGACGCCTCCTTAGCTACTGAAACTGAAACTTTCTCTTTGTCTTTGACTCTTTCTCTCATGCACTGGTGCTCTATCCCTCTCTCCTCCCTTCCGCCTCCAGTCTCTCATAACTGTTATTGTTTAGGCTCCATTTAGAATGGGCCAACTGACATTCACACCTTGCCTGTATGTGTCTGCACCTCTCTCTCTCTGTATGTCAATCAGTCTGTCTCTCAAGCAGTTGTATGAAGTTGATCTGGGACTCGCTTCTATTTGTTTCATTATAACATGTTTTTTTGATTTTGTCATGAACAATGTAATGTGTGTGTGGTGTTTGTTGTTTGCTTGTGTTTTTTTGTTGTTGTTTTTTCTGCACACTTCTTGTTTTGTCATTTAAATTCTCTCATGCACTATTGTTCTGTTTCTCTCCCCTTCCCTTCTGCCCCAAGTCTCTCATAACTGTCATTGGGTGGACCCCATTTAGAATGGGCCAACTGGCATTCACATTCTACCTGTATGTGCCTGTGTCTGTCTGCATCTCTTTCTCTCTCTGTATAGTCAGTCTGTCACTCGATCACTGATATGAACTTGATCTGGGACTCGCTTCTATTTATTTTACTTTTACATGTTTTTCATTTTGTCATGAACAATGTAACAGCTTGTCTGTTTTGTGTGTGTGTGTGGTGTTTGTTGTTTGTTTGCTTTTTTGTTGTTGTTGTTTTTTCTGCACACTTGATTTTGTCATAAATTGTGTAATGTAGACCCAATGTTGGGTGGGGACTGATCGAAAAAAGGTACACATGTGGAGTGTTGGTCTGGAGGTAACATGTCTGCATAGGAAGAGGGAGATTCTGAGGGCACTGGATCGAATCCCATTTCTCCCCCCCACCCTCCACCACTAGACCTTGTGTGGTGGTCTGGATGCTAGTCATTTGGATGAGACGATAAACCATATCCTGTGTATAGCATGCACTTAGTGTATGGTAAAGAACCCATGGCAACAAAAGGATTTCTCCAGGCAAAAGTCTGTAGAAAAAATCCACTTTGATAGGAAAACAAATAAAATTGCAGGCAGAAAAAATACGAACAAATGGGTGGCACTCTTGATGTAGCAACACGCTCTCTCTGGGGAGAGGAGCCAGAATTTCACAAAGAGAAATCTGTTGTGACAGAAAGAGTAATGCAATACAATGTTATACAAAACAATACAATACAATACAAGTGCTTTTCAAAAAAGAAAAAAGAAAAGGTTGTTTTTGTGTGTTTCAGGTGGATGTGATAGAGTCACAGTACGGTCTGCTGCTGGAGACCATCAACACCACGCGGGACTTCGAGGCAGTCAAGCTGGCCCATGAGCACTTCCTGGCTGCTCTGCTGTCCCAGAGCTTTGTCCACATGAAGTCCGTAAGTCTTCTGGACAGACGTCAACACATACCCACAGATACACACACCCATGTTTACGTCCGTAAGTCTTCTGGACAGATACCAACACATACCCACAGATACACACACCCATGTTTGTGTCCGTAAGTCTTCTGGACAGATACCAACACATACCCACAGATACACACACCCATGTTTACGTCCGTAAGTCTTCTGGACAGGTACCAACACATACCCACAGATACACACACCCATGTTTGTGTCCGTAAGTCTTCTGGACAGATACCAACACATACCCACAGATACACACAGTTTTTTTCATCAAATCCCCACACACCTGAACCCAGACACACACATTACATGCATAGTTCATTTTGATATTTGACTTTTCGTTGATGACTGAGGTATTCAAGTTTGCTTGTTTTTTGTTTTTTCTTGTGGAGTTTGTCATGCATGGTTTTCAGGGAACAGTTCACAATTTCTTTAAACGTTGAACTATTTCTCCACCATAGGCAACTTTAGTCGGCAAGTCAGAGCACAACCATAAGCAACTTTCGTTGACATCAATGGGTCAAGTTTAAAGACCATATTTTACATTGTAGCAAAGCTTGACAGCTGCAGCCAGTTTCTCAGACAATAGAACAATGACTAACTTTTGCCCTCTGACCAGGTTTTAAGTGAACATGTCCACTCTATTGTTTTGACATGAACCAAATTGTGTGACTGAGAGCATGGAGTCTAAAATATTTGGGGCAGGGGAGTGATTTTCACACAGAAACTTGGCGGTGAAAGAGTGGAAAGGGTAGTGAGTCTGAGACCATCATAGTGAAAGAGTGAAAAAGTTATTGAGTCCGAGACCATCATAGTGAAAGAGTGAAAAGGTTAGTGAGTCCGATACCATCATAGTGAAAGAGTGAAAAGGTTAGTGAGTCCGATACCATCATAGTGAAAGAGTGAAAAGGTTAGTGAGTCCGATACCATCATAGTGAAAGAGTGAAAAAGTTATTGAGTCCGAGACCATCATAGTGAAAGAGTGAAAAGGTTAGTGAGTCCGATACCATCATAGTGAAAGAGTGAAAAGGTTAGTGAGTCCGAGACCATCATAGTGAAAGAGTGAAAAGGTTAGTGAGTCCGAGACCATCGTAGCATCACCATCACCAGTTTCAGTTTTTGGGAGAAAAAATTATTTCACGAGAACTATATGACTCAGTGAGTTGCAATGGGAAAGATGATCTTTTTTATGAACCTTTCCTGAGCCTGTTAGCATCAGTCAGTGGTTCTCACCCTTCTAGAATAGGCGCAAATGTTTTTTACCTCCTTCATAGCAGAGATAGGTGTCACAGCTCTAAGAACTATGTTAATTTGATGGACAAGACAGTCAAGGGGTTAATTCAACTTCTGTCCAGTTAAGTGATTTTAAACAGTGTTTGTGTGTGTGCGTGTGTGTGTGTTTTGTACTTGTTGTGCATACTGTCCAATTAAGTGATTTTAAAAAGTGTGTGTGTGTGAGAGAGTATGTTTTGTGCTTGTCGTGCATAAATATTTGGACTTATTTTAGGTTGGAAGAATGTGTGTTTGTGTATGGCATTATGTGTTGGTTCAGATTTCACACTGTGTTGGTTCAGGTGTCACACTGTGTTGGTTCAGGTGTCACACTGTCAATTGGGTACCATGTATGTGGTTTGTTGGTTCAGGTGTCACACTGTGTTGGTTCAGGTGTCACACTGTGTATTGGTTCATGTGTCACACTGTGTGTTGGTTCAGATATCACACTGTGTTGGTTGAGCTGTGGCACTGTGTGTTGGGTACGCTTATAGTTGACTTCGTCAAGTTTTTGCGCCTTATACATATTATTATTAGTAGTAGTTTTTTTTTTGTGTATTTATCTTTTTTTTTTCTCAAGGACTGACTAAGCGCGTTGGGTTATGCTGCTGGTCAGGCATCTGCTTGGCAGATGTGGTGTAGCGTATATGGATTTGTCCGAACACAGTGACGCCTCCTTGAGCTACTGAAACTGGTTTAGGTGTCACACTGTTGGTTCAGATGTCACACTGTGTGTTGGTTGCTATCTGTGTGGTGTGTTGGTTCAGGTGTCACACTGTGTGTTGGTTGCTATCTGTGTGGTGTGTTGGTTCAGGTGTCACACTGTGTGTTGGTTGCTATGTGTGTGCTGTGTTGGTTCAGGTGTCACACTGTGTGTTGGTTGCTATGTGTGTGCTGTGTTGGTTCAGGTGTCACACTGTGTGTTGGTTGCTATGTGTGTGGTGTGTTGGTTCAGAAGTCACACTGTGTGTTGGTGCAGGTACCACACTGTGTGTTGGTTCAGGTGTCACACTGTGTGTTGGTTGCTATGTGTGTGGTGTGTTATTTCAGGTGTCACACTGTGTTGGTACAGGTGTCACACTGTGTGTTGGTTGCTATGCGTATGTGTGTGGTGTGTTATTTCAGGTGTCACACTGTGTTGGTGCAGGTGTCACACTGTGTGTTGGGTACCTTGTGTGTGTTGGTTCAGGTCTCACACTGTGTTGGTTCAGGTGTCACACTGTTATTTCAGGTGTCACACTGTGTGTTGGGTACCTTGTGTGTGTTGGTTCAGGTCTCACACTGTGTTGGTTCAGGTGTCACACTGTTATTTCAGGTGTCACACTATCAATTGGGTACCATGTATGTGGTTTGTTGGTTCAGGTGTCACACTGTGTGTTGGTTCAGGTGTCACACTATCAATTGGGTACCATGTATGTGGTTTGTTGGTTCAGGTGTCACACTGTGTGTTGGTTCGGGTGACACACTATCAATTGGGTACCATGTATGTGGTTTGTTGGTTCAGGTGTCACACTGTGTGTTGGTTCGGGTGACACACTATCAATTGGGTACCATGTATGTGGTTTGTTGGTTCAGGTGTCACACTGTGTGTTGGTTCAGGTGTCACACTGTGTTGGTTCAGGTGTCACACTGTGTTATTTCAGGTGTCACACTGTCAATTGGGTACCATGTATGTGGTTTGTTGGTTCAGGTGTCACACTGTGTTGGTTCAGGTGTCACACTGTGTGTTGGTTCAGGTGTCACACTGTCAATTGGGTACCATGTATGTGGTTTGTTGGTTTAAGTGTCACTCTGTCAATTGGGTACCATGAATGTGGTGTGTTGGTTCAGGTGTCACACCATGTGTTGGTTCAGGTGTCACAGTGTCGGTTCAGGTGTCACACTGTGTGTTGGTTCAGGTGTCACACTGTCAATTGGGTACCATGTATGTGGTTTGTTGGTTCAAGTGTCACTCTGTCAGTTGGGTACCATGAATGTGGTGTGTTGGTTCAGGTGTCACACTGTGTTGGTTCAGGTGTCACACTGTTGGTTCAGGTGTCACACTGTGTGTTGGTTCAGGTGTCACACTGTCAATTGGGTACCATGTATGTGGTTTGTTGGTTCAAGTGTCACTCTGTCAGTTGGGTACCATGAATGTGGTGTGTTGGTTCAGGTGTCACACTGTGTTGGTTCAGGTGTCACACTGTTGGTTCAGGTGTCACACTGTCTAAGCGAGATCCTGGACCTGTGTTCCTCCTTCTGTCGCCTGCTGACCATTCAACTGTCACCTTTGGCTGATAAAGAGCTGACCCAGCTTTCTGCTATCACCAAGGTCAGTGAATGTATATCTCTGTTTTCTTTCTCTTCATCACTTTTTTGTTGTTCGTGTTGATGTTGTTGTTTTATGTCGTTACCTTGTTTTTGGGGCCCATGTGCCAGAATCAGTGTTGTATTACTCTTTTGTCGCAACATATTTTTGTGTGTGAAATTGGAGCTTCTCTCCCTAGGGAGAGTGTGTCTCTACAGCGAGAGTGCCTCCCTCCCCCTTTTTTTCCTACCTGCAAGTGCAAGTGTATTTTTCCAATTAAAAAAGAATGATGGCAGTTCATTTTCATATTTCACTATAAATTAATCTTTAAATCCTGCATGATATTTTTTTTGTCCTTTTACAGAACTTCCAGCGGCAATCCAACATTTTGTTTCGCATCCTGTCGAGTGTGTCGAGCCACAATGCCAGCCCTCACCTGACACAGCTACTGCTGCGCCTGGACTTCAACAAGTACTACACCACATCTGGGGGCCAGCTGGGCAGGTGAGTCATGCAGTGCACAGGCAGGCATCAGAATGGTTCGCTGATCTTCGTATTTCAGAGGATTGGGGGACCGATGACTGCGGTTTTGGCTTGGGCAGTCGCGGGTTAAATTTTTTATGGAGCGCAATCTTATTCTGAAATGGTATTCTTAAATAGCTTTTCGTGTTGTTGTTATTTTACGCATATATGGTATTCTGAAACGGCTCGTTCTGTTTTTGCACACTGCATGCAAAAGTGTCGGCGCCATCTTTTTCAGTATCACTGCATCTTTACACCACCGGGGGCCTGGCAGCCCCTGGTCTTCTGCCTTCTTCAGAGAATTAGATTCTGGAGTGTTCTGATGCCTGACAGGTCTGCTGGGGGCACAGGGCTGTAGAGCCAGCTACACCTCACCTCCCCCTTCACTTGCTTTTTTGCTAAGACCGATTCACAATGAAAGTTGTTGATAAGTCAGCTCAGCTTTATTTTCTCCAAAGATAAATTCCTGTGATTGATGTTGATGTGATGCAAGAGCAGTGGTTTTGTATCCTGGGATAAAGTGTCCAGTGTATGGTTTAAATTGCAGGGGATCAGAACTGTTTTTTGTGTGTTTATTGACTGGGATATTTCCAGTCCTGTAATGACAATGTGTTGCCAGACTGGCCGTGTTAGAGTCCAGACAAAGAAAGAGAGGAACTTGAGGTTCCAACAGCCTGAAACATGACAGAGACATTAACACAGTGTTGGTTTAGCGCTTATAGCTGTTAGAGGCGTTTGATTGGCTAAGAGCGGGCCAGACTAAGAGGGGCGTCTTTTCACTGTTAGCCGCGCGAAATTTGGCCAAACAGAGCAAACCATAGGCCTAGTTTGCATCAGTTTGACATGGTAAGTATATGTAAACACCAAACATGGAGTATAATACAAACTCCTCCTGTTGGTTTACTGGGGTAGGGCAACAGTATCAGTGTCAGGATGAATCATATCCAGCTTTCAGAATTTATGAGCTGCTTCCCTCAGGTCATCAATTTGGAAATGCTAGAACCCAAACCAGTTGTTTTCCAATAACTTTTTATCCAAAACATTCAGTGCCCTGTCTCTCAAATGAACTTAAAAGTGAATATAAGAGAATTGTTCAACCAGTTAACTGTAGACCTAATCATCAGCCCCACATTTAATTTGTAATATGTGACATATATTCAAGAGAGTATTTGCATTGATATGCTGTGTTGTTGTGTGGACATTTGTTGTGTGTTGGCATGCATGTGTGTGAGGGTGAGTGTGCACATGCACAAGTACTTATATATGTATACATATATATTCAGACTATATTTGTATATTTCCAATTCATGTTTATGCTTTTTATATACCACCATCCCTCCAGTACACTTGGTAATAAAGACATTCTATGCTAGTCAGTTCTATTCTGTTTTCACTTTCAGTGTCAGGAATGGAATCTTGTCATGTCTGGAACTGACAGATTCTGGCAAGCTGCTAGAACAAAGCAGAGGCAAACTATGTAGATGGAGCTATAACCTGATAAATTTCTGTTGAACAGTACTGGCTTTATAATGTACTATTTCTTATTCAGTTCTGACTAAACAGAAGTTTGCTTTGATAATGATGCTTATGAAAAAGCAAACAAAAAGACCAAAGTAGTTAATATACTGTCCTAAATGGTGATTTTTTTATGTTGCAGTGTTTGAAAAGACGATTGGTTGGCAGCATGGTTCACCAGAACAGTCTCAGGACTATGAAGCAGAGAAGCTCATGTATCAGTTTTTTCACTTACCTCTGGAGTGCTGCTCACTGACCTTGTGTCCTCATGGAATGGCTTTTGAAAAGAAAGAACAGAAAAACCATGTGCTTCCATACAAATACATACATGTATACTCAAACGCATGTTGTTAAGTTGTGGCCTAGTGATAATGTGTCTGCCTAGAAGGCAAGAGAATCTTGGGGTGCAGGATCAAATGTCACACTCACCAGGATTTTCTCCTCTCCTGTAGACCTTGAGTGGTGGTCTGAACACTCCCATTTACATGAGACAATAAATCAAGGTCCCATATGTAGCATGGGTTTGGCACATATGAAGGAACCCATGGCAACAAAAGGGTTGCCCTTGGCAATTTTGTGAAGAAAAATCCACCCTAGTATACAGGTGTGCATGTGTATGACTGAATCCTGACTGAATGTGTCAGGAAATTAATGGCTAGTGTCAAAAGGTAGCCTTCAGTTGGCTCTACCCCGATAGACATCCTGTGGTGTAAATGATTGCATGTTTGTAAAGCACTTAGAGTCTGGTCTCTGAACAAAGATAGGCTCTATGTAAGTATCAATAACCATGTCCACTCACAAGCACGCTCAAGTTTACTTAATTCATTTGGTGTTGAAATTGAGAACATTTGAATGCCAGTCGTTTTCCATTTCCTAGTAAAAAAAAAAAATAAGTGCAAAATACTGAGAGATGTTATCAGTTATGACAAATACTTGATTTATGACTTATGTACAGTGTCTTTAGTTTATGTTTTGTGGATAGTAATGAATGTACTGTACATATGTATGGAGATGAATGAGGGATATTGGAAGAGTGTCCATGTAAACACATTGTGATACATATGAAGTCATTGTGAGGAAGCAAAGCTTTGAAAACAGATCTGTTTGTACAGCTGATGAATGCATGCCAGAATAAATGAAGCCTGTGAAACATTCTTAATGCTTCTGTTTTTTTGTTTTTCATGGACTCCAGACAAGTCAGAAATTCATGAAAACCAACTTCCTTCTTTCCACTTTTTTTTATATTTTTTTTTTTACATCCCTATGCATCCTTCAAGCCCAAAATGTAAAACTTAGCATTCTGAATGGTGCTTAGTAATTTTTGCTGGTTTTATTGGTGCTTTTGTATCCTTTGCACATGACTTTCTCCAATTCAGCAAGTCAAAGAGAGTGTTAATGTGCAAAGGACATTGACAGTCCCTGCAGAATTAATTAATTCTGGAAGTGTAGGTATGATGGTGCAGTCCTTAATGGCTGTATGGATACCAAACACATGGGCAAAAACAGACAATTTTCATTTTTTTTGAATACGTGCATTTTTTTCAAACTTGTTTCCCAGTTTAACCCTTTTGTTTCATGGGTGTCATGAAATTAAAGCAATTAAAGAAATCCAAGCCGAGAGCTGCAACAGAAGAAATAACATGCTAAGAGGGCACAGATATATACATACATGTGTGTGCATGCACACAAATACAGAGACAGACGATAGACGTACAGAGGTTAAAAGAAAGGAGGTGGAAAAGTGGCAGACAAACCATAAAGTGTAGAGGTGTACATCAGAAATTCAGGTTCTTTTAATTTTGTCTTTGTTATGCCGGAAAAAAACAGACTGCATTTATGCAGTGTACATCAAAACTGACATTTTTTTTTTTCTAGGTATCTCACAGGTTGAGAAATATTGACAAATTTGAACATAACTATGCCTACTCGTGGAATTTTGTCAACCATGGAAATACAAGTGACATAGGCATACCTGCACACAGTTCACCCCCACACACAATGACACAACCGCATGCATGCACACACACACACACACTCACACACATGCAGATGCACACACACATAGTACTACATTGTAAAATACTTAACCAAAAGCATTATATGTAATTCTATTGGAGTGTCACTTTCATGATTTGTCTTATTTTGAATGCTGCATTTAACTGCTGGACAACAAAACAGTTGAAGTTTGGAACACGTATCAGGTACTAAACTTGAAACCATGCTATAACGTTAGAACTGCTTCTGGCAGCGTCACATGAGAAACTAACTGCAAGAAGATGGCAGCCAGCTGTGGCACAGGCTCGCTATGAAACATTAAATGTATCGCCACTCCCTCTATCACTCAGTGGGTTTGATCCCGCTTTTTACAACTCCTACAACTGCCTCTCCATGGTGAAAAACGTGCTTTTTAAGTTGTATGATTTCACCAACCACCACCCTTGAAAGGCAACGGGATGTCACCCGTTTTTTACACCCCAACTGATCCAGCACACCCATGCTCTCTCACTCAAATACAGAGTGGAGACAAGAACTCAACTTCATCAAAACAGGTTACCGATTGATTTTCACTGATTTAGGGATTTTACACTGTTATGGTTTGTTTTTATTCACTGCCATGAAACAAGTCAACATATTTTAATGGATTTGGATTGATAATGCGTATTACTTGGATTCATAATGAGCAGAGTGGAAAAGTAAAGCCACTGAAAAGGCATTAACTTTAAGGATGGGGTAGACAAAGAAGAAGAAGAAAAAAATATATGTAATTACAAACGGCAATCAATATAGATTTACAGGAAAATATGTGCTGTGCATGATATCACAGGGAAACGGTATGCGGTTCATATCACAGAGTGCTTTGCAAGTCATTGGAAACAGCAAAACAGAATAGCAGTTAATTTTCTTTGCTTCTGAAGCAACTGACCATGTTTAGTTTCCTGTGAAATTTCACCCATTGAGGCAACATGCATATTCTGTGGTTGTGTGTGTGTGTGTATGTGTACAAGCAAGCGTGCGTACGTGTGTACATGTATTTGTCATTTTCACATGTGTACACATACACGTTACCAATCACAAACTGTTCCACCCAGACTGGTCAGCTGAAGCTAATTCTTCTTTACTCTGTGCTCCAGAATCTGTCTGCATGTTATGATAGGGCAGTATGTATATATATATATATAATTACTACATCGCTGATGCAGACGGTCAAAGTATATAATTATGTCTTTCATGTAGTCAGAAGTCATATACAACACAATTTGACTCGTACCATAAAATTAGTCGTTCTGTTAAACACACACACACATGCGCGTGCGTTCACACACCCACATGCGCGCGCGCGCTCACACACACACACACACATGCGCGCGCGCGCTCACACACACACACACACACACACAAATCGTCCAGCCACTGTGGTAAACGAGAGAGATCAAGTTTAGGCATGGTCAGCAACAGACCGTTGTACACCCTCAAATTAAAAACAAACAAATACACACATGAGAATGTCAGTTCCACACCGTTTGTCATCACCTTACACTGATAACCGTACAAGTAGTGTCACTTTGTTTCAAAATGCACTTCCCATTCACGTCACATCCGAAAAGCCTAGATCAATATGAATGAAAGTCAGAACTGGAGATTATATACATCAGTACAACAATATTAATAGGTCATAAATGTTTACAGTGTTGAATAATCAAGTACAGAGACGCCATCCTTGATATGTGCAAAGGTCGATATAACTAAAAAAATAAAATAAAAAATAAAAAAAATCACCAAAACACCACTGATATCGTTCTTCTCACACACTGTCCGCAACTTGTGCAGGCTGCATATTGCGGTATTTCCTTTTGATTCGTGCTTTTTGTCACTCGAGTATTTAAAACTCGATAACCCACAATATGGGCAGCTCAGATCATTTCACCGAAGAAGTTGCTGTATAGCAAAGACAATACGAACATAAATATGAATAAATTACTGTAACAACAACACTAGCATTCAGTTGACTTTTTAGTTCATAGCACAAACTGGACTTAAAAAACAACGTTAAACCCAATTTTGTTCAACCTTCTTCTTTCATGTCGTGATTGCTCTTCCTTCTTAACCTTTTCATGAGGATGTTTTTCTCCTTTATGTTTGCTCACTTTATTCATTCTAATATTGTCACACACACACACACACACAAATGTGTGCATATTAATTTTGGTTGAGTATGCTATGTATGTTTCAAATTTCATTCGTTCCCACCCGTCACTACGCTGAGGTAGTCGGTAATAACGTTCATGTACTTTAATTAACTAGTCCGTTATTGCTCCTCCGCCTATACCCAAATGACCTGTTGCTATTTACACTGCTTTGTCTGATAACTACAATGACGATTCGCACATTTCTGAAAGCTAGAAAGAGGGAGAAAGAGACAGATGATGGTGTTATATATATATATATACATATATATATATACGCGTGTGTGTGTGTGTGTGTGTGTGTGTGTGTGTGTACTTCCTTTTTATCGGACGGAGATTTAACGGCTATTCTATATTTTTCTTCTTATGATTATATTCAATTCTTCTTTTGTGGAAATACCTATTGTGCTGGTTCAGAAATTCCTGCAATGATAGACAGGGACAGAGAAAAAGACAGAGACTGACAGACAGAGAGAGAGAGAGTAATGCCAGGCGACAAACGTGGGATCACACTGTATAGGCTGCAGACAAGACGGGCCATGCCCCTATCACTCCCTCCAGGCGCTGAAGATTGGTGGTGTGTCAGCAGAATGGTGGTCTTTCAGGAAAGAAAGAAGATCCGTCAGACATAAAGGTGGTCTGTCAGACATAAAATGTGGTCGGTCAGGAAAGAAAGATGGTCCGTCAGAAGAAAGTTGGTCCGTCAGAAGAAAGTTGGTCTGTCAGAGGAAAGGCAGTCCGTCAGAGGAAAGTTGGTCTGTCAGAGGAAAGTTGGTTTTTCCTTGGTCTGTCAGAGGAAAGTTGGTCTGTCAGAGGAAAGTTGGTCTGTCAGAGGAAAGTTGGTCTGTCAGAGGAAAGTTGGTCTGTCAGAGGAAAGGCAGTCCGTCAGACACACAGTGGCCACCAACATATGGGCCAACCAGGCGTCACTCCGTCCAGGCGTTGGCCAGCGGCTCCACCTCCCGGTGCTTGAGGACCTGAAAGAGGCGCATGGTGTCTGTGGCCAGCGTGTTGATGCCCGACAGGTCGATCCTCTCGTCGGGCACCCGCAGGTAGCGACACTTGCTCATGTCCCGCCACAGCCCCATCAGCCGCTCCTTGTAGTCCTGCTCTGGCAGGTACGTCGGTCGGGCGTTAAACTCCACCCGCCTCCGCCTGAAGAGAGCGCCACTCAAAGCGTCCACCCCCTCACCACCACCGCCACCGCCGCCGCCTCCTTGACCCTTGGCCTTGTCCAAAACGGGTCGGGTCATCGGGGTCAGTGGAGGGTTGTCCTTGAGGTACTGGTCAATGTCTCGCAGGAACCTGTCTTTCCGCCGGCTGATGACCGCCGCCCGGTACTGCTCTTCCTCCAGCAGTTCCGCCCTCCGCTCAGCGAATAGGTCCTCTCCCAGGTCGTCCACCAGGTCGTCCTGCACGCTCAGGAAGGAGGAGGTCCTGTCGTGGTGGGACCTGGGCGTGGCCACACTGACTCCACCCCCCTCCCTGACGCCGTCCTCGCGTTCACGCGCTTCCTTCTCTGTGGCCACGTGCGAGGAGAAGGGCGCGTGAGAGTGGGAGTGGGAGGTAGTGGTCCGGGAGTGGGAGGTGGCGGCGGAGGACCTTCTGGTCCTGTCCCCGTCTTTGTTTCTGTGACCGTTCACCGTGATCACGGGGCTGGGCTTCCTGCCCTGCTGGGGGCCGTCCGCGGGGTGCTTGTGGGCCTGGTGCGGGGAGGGCGTGGACCCTTTGGAGTGCTGAGAGTCCATGGACGAGGAGGAGGAAGTGCCGTTCTGCTGGACCTGGGTCTGAGCAGGGGATGGTCTCGTCAGGCCTCGCGACCCCGGCCTCTCCGAGGCGGTACCTGCACAGAGTTTGTTGTTGTTCCCGTTCGGCTTGGTTGTCTCTGAGAGTTTAGGGCTGACAGCCGCACCGGCAGAGTGTCCTTCCGCTCCCCTGTGAGCACTGAGTGCTGTGCTGGGTCTGGACGAGCCTCCCACAGCCACACTGGCAGACCCTGGCCGGCAGCCTGCAGGGGGTGGGGGCACGTCCACGAACACCCCGGTCACAGAGTTGCTGCGTTTCAGGATCCCCGGGGGCGGGGCCAAGCCTCCGTTGTGGTCGGGTAGGTTGACCCTGGGTTGGGCGCTTTTGGCTCGGAGCTGTCGGGCCGGGGTGGTCCGGTGGGAAGAGTTGAGTCTGCGGGCGGCGGCGGCGATCTTGATGGCGGAGCCTAGACTGACTGCGGGGTACATGGGCTGGAGCTTGCCCTCTGCCTCCAGCTGTCTGAGTCTGCAACACAAAAACATCATGTAGGTAGGTGACGATACTGCATTTGCAGCTGGGGATGACAGCAGGAGAAGGAGACAGAGGAGGAGGAGGGGGAGAAAGAAAAAGAAGGAGGAGGAGGGGGACTAGTGAAGAGAAGAAAATTAGAAGATATGAAGTAAATACCTATCCAGTGACCCCCCGCACCCCCGGCCCCACCCCCAAGAAAAAAACAACAACAAACAACAAAAAAAGTCACCCCGAACTCCCCCCACTATTTCTTCTTCCCATCCCATCCTTCCCCCCACCCCACGCCCCCACCACCCACCCACCCACCATCCTCATTCACCACCCCACCAAACCCCACCCACCCTAAAGACGCTAATATCTCAGGAAATTCTAGTGTCTATGCCCAACCAACCCCACCCCCCCTCCTCCCCTTCCCCTCCCCCAACTCACTCATGAATCTCGTCAGGCTCGAGGTGGGACTTGATCCGGGAGACCCTGTCCTTCATCTGGCGGAAGTGGACCTTGACGGTGCGGTTGTGGAGGTCGAGCAGCTTGAGGGAGTAGGAGGCCTCCAGGCGGAGCGTGGCCAGAGACTTCTCCAGCACGCGCTGCTCCTTCTGGTTGAAGGCCACGGCCACCACCTCCCTCTCCCGCCTCCGGGACCCCGACATCAGGCTTTGCTGCTGGCCCTGACAGAGACAGAAAAAAACAACAACTGTGAATAAAGAGATGAAGGAAGGGTGCGATATGGTTGAAAGACCAAAACAATAAATGAATAAATAAATAATAAAATTAATGAATAAAGATAGAAAGGAAGAAGAAAAAAGGCCCGACCTGGTTGAAAGACCAAAACAATAGATAGGTAAATAAATAAATTTATCAATTAATTATTTATTAATCAATTATATATATATATATATATATATATATATATATGTGTGTGTGTGTGTGTAAAATAAGCAAACAAACAAACAAATAACTAAACTGACTAACTAACTGAATGAATAAATTAAACGCCCGAACTGGCTGAAAGAGGATGACATGAAAAATATATCAATACATCTATCGGTGTTCAGAAAATTAATAGTAAGCAAAAAGACTAGGAAATCGATTATATAAAAAATAAGATAAAAAAAGAAAGAAAAGAAAGTCGGAACTAGATGAAGTAAGATAACATGAAAAGAACAGTATGTTGGTGCTCAGAAAATTAGTTGGAAACAGAAAAAGACATAGAAACAGAAAACAACACTATTAAGTATAGAAATTGGATAAACAAGGGAATATATTGCACTGCACACTTCGTAAACGATGATGGAAATTTTCTTGCACACAACGAATTTAACAGAAAATATAGAATTAATGCACATTTTTTAAAGTTTCAATGGACGTTTACAAGCCATTAAGAAGTACGTATATATACAGAAACAGAATTAAACATATCAGAAAACACAACGCACGATATTCCCTCAGCGTTAAAAATTATATACTCTGTACCTAAAGGAACCAGGCCACAATACGATATTTTATTATCTGACAATAAGCTTCCCGACGGCTGTCTAAAGTGGTCTGAAAAACTAGGAGTAGATATTTCGTGGAAAAAAGTGTTTGATAATATACAGAAAATAGATGACATAAAAACTTAAATGGTTACAATTACGTATAGTACACAGAATTATTGGAACGAAAGTTATTCTGAAAGAAATGGGACTAGTAAATGACAATCATTGTGACTTCTGTATGGAAGCAAAGGATAATATTGAACACATATTCTGGAGATGTAATAGCGCAAAACAATTTTGGCGAAACTTCGAAAAGCTGTTAAAAGAAAAAAAAAGTACAGTATGTACAAACATAAGAATAACAGAAAATATAATATTATTTAGTATAGCTGAAAATATGCTCACAAAGTCAGTGTCTGACTTTTTAAATGTATAAATTATTTACAGGTGCAAAATGGAAAAGAGCACACCGAACCTACCTTCTTTTAAAAGCTACCTATTTTCGCGATACCAAATTGAAGAAAATAACGCAAGAATGGCATGGACATTAAATGACTTTGAAATAAAATGGTTACCC
>NC_134880.1:29282450-29304950 GCF_041734735.1 Babylonia areolata
CCCCAGCCCCCCCCCCCCCCCCGACATCTCCCCCCCCCTGATATCTCCCCACCCCCAACATACACATCCCGATATCTCCCCACCCCCACCACACACCCCGATATCTCCCCCCCCCCCCCGATATCTCCCCACCCCCACCACACACACCCCGATATCTCCCCACACCCACCCCGATATCTCCCCACCTCCACCACACTAGTCCTTCCGCCACCACCCGCCACATCCCCCTCCCCACCACATCTCCCCCACCCCAACGCCCCCCCCCCCCCCACACCCCCAACATGAAATAATACACAAATATTGCATTTACAGGGATTATTCTGAGCTAGTCCACCAATGGTGAAAACATGTTATATGCTACTATTAATTATTTTGACCATGACAGTTGATGATAAAACGTTCTAGTCTGAAGACTTTTCGCTACGGAAAAAAGAGCGTGGAACTTGAAGCTAAACTGATAAACTACTACTACTACTACTACTAAAGATAATAATAATAAAAACAAGGGTTGTGATTTTTCTTTCTCAAAGTACACGGAAGTCTTTCTTTTCTAAGCCTAATCCAGTGAAAAGCGCAGGGACACACCCAACACTATTCCCCCCATCACTTGCCAGTCTTGCGCTCAGTTGCATATCATGACACGCCGAGTCTGAGTGGTCTGAGTGACTCGCTGCATGGTTCATTGACTAATTAATTAACTGGTTGCTTGAGTAATTGACAGATGTCAGACTGACACGAAACAACTAAAGGCAGCGGTCAATCAGCGTGTTGCACTCTGACGGTGCAGAGTTCAAACCTCAGGTGAGTTAGTCGACAATAAATTCACAATCTGTGACGGTGACAGTGTATACGCAAATACTGGTCAACTACCCCCACTCTGAATGAAAAGTTATTCCTGTCGGCCATAGTGCGAGCAGTCTTTTTGGACAGAAAACCTAAATATAACTTCATCAGCGTGAAAAACTCTCATACGAGCGTTGTGCCGCATGTCAAGGTATGCAAAAACAGCTCACATCACTATTGACAACTGTAATTTTTTTTTTTTTTTTTTTTAAGAAAAAAAAATAGCCGTGGACACTTTGTGGGTGTTGAATTAGTCCCACAGCACGGCCAGTCCCTGATGCCCTGTATGAGGTCATCGTGACAGTGTGCACCCTCGGTCACTGACCGCCTCAAATGACACGTTTTTAAAGACTGACCAGTGACCACTGACACATCTCTCGTGAGTTGATTGAGCTTAACATAGACACAGACACACACACATGCACACAGACACACAAACACGCACACAGAAAATCAGAACACATAAGACAAAAAACGCTTTGTCAGTTCAACAGAGAGAGAAAGAGAGAGAGACAGAGAGAGACAGAGTGAGAACATTTATTGTCAGTTTAACATAAAGTCCTGACATTATTATCACTATTTTTATCAAACACTCAAAAAGCCAGTCTCTACAGTCAAACTTTTTTTTACCCAATGATCATGACAAAGATTTCAAATACATAACACCGAAAACGTGACAGTTGAAAATATATTGGTTTAATTTTGCAGTTTCACCCATGATTTTGTCACCGAAAGTTTTGAAAGTTGTCCTTTAAGAAAAAAAAAGAAAAGAAAACCAAGAAACATACAGGTGTAACACAAATACCTTCAGACAGGTAAGTGGCTCAGTACATCCTCTGAACGCCTTTCATCCAGTGACAAACTTCAATGGACCCCCGTAGCAGCATTGTCGTCACCCTCAGCCTCATTCATCATCAGTTTGGAAAGACAAATTGTGTGAGTTAAAAGACAATAAAAAAAATTGTTTTATCAACATGGCAGTCCTGTCTACAGTGAAAAACGACCCTAAGTGCGAAAACCAATTCCTCGTTAAAATTCAACTCTTTCGCGCCAATAAATACCACCCTTGTCTGACCGAAACCATCTCCGTCATTTCAGCAAAATGATAAATAGACAAGCACACGTTGTCTCCCTTGTTGTAGGATCACACGGACTGTCTAGACCCATTCGATTCGCCAACATTTCCCTTTGTGCTCTCTCTCTCTCTCTCTCTCTCTCTCTCTCTCTCTCTCTCACACACACACACACACACACACACACACACATAAACACACACACACACACACACACACACCGCTGGCGCCCTTGCTGCCGGGAGCACAAAAGCCACAGAAATAATTCAATTAGCAGTGGGAAGTTAGCGTCCTGACCATCTCATGTTCACTCACGATTTCATTGACTGGCCAACGCTGTGTGTAAACACAAGGCGGAAAGAACACGTGGTGAGGAAACATGATCATTTCTGTCTGGAATTCAGGATTTGGGACACAGCACGCACACTGACGTTTACAGCACTCTAGTCCAATGCACACACACACACACACACACACACACACACACAATTGGAGTGGATTTTACAACGAAAATTTCACACACACACACACACACACACACACACACACACACACACACACACACACACGTCACTGGCAAGATTTCGTTGTAAACCTCACTCCAATGTGTGTGTGTGTGTGTTTGTGTGTGTGTGTGTGTGTGTGTGTGTGTGTGTGTGTGTGTGTGTGAATGACACAGTCAGGCTGAACGACACAGGAAACGAATGATGAACGGCCTAAAGGCATCTCTCAGTCGTCTCTATGTATGTAGACAGCCTGTTGCGCAAATAATGACCCCGTGTTTGAAAAGCGCCCAGAGCTTGGTCTCTGACCGATGATAGGGGGAGCTATATGAGTATCTATATCACTCAATCAATCAATCAAAACATACAACGAATGGATGTGGGGGGCGGGGGGGTGGGGGTGGGGTGGAGACAACGGAGAGAATGTAGGAAGGGGTTGGGGAAGGATGGAAATCTGCTAACTTCCCGGAATCGCAAAACCCCGTGACGCAAGCCTAATTCGCGATCCAAAGGCAATTAACGATCCCTCTCCGCCCCCACCCTCCCACACACACAACCTCCCCCCCCCCCCCCCGACCCCCCACCCCCTCCTCTCCCCACAACCCCTATCAATCAAGCACCACGTGCTCTATTGTGATTGGACAATGGCTCGTCCTGCTGGACGCCATGTTCTCTGGTGGGGTCACGCCCACCTCTCGTGTCACACGATGTGTGAGTGACATGCTGGAAGGTAATGGTTGTTACTGCACTACCGACACAAATGGCTATACATGGCCCGCGTCAGGTAACTCGTTGTGGGTCGGGCATCTCTCTCTCTCTCTCTCTCTCTCACACACACACACACACACACACACGCTGCTTGACGAGTTAGAATACCTTAATATTAATATGACCAGATGATGGCTACGGTATTGAAAAAAAAGGAAAAAAAAAAGAAAAGAATATACACACACACACTGCTTGACGAGTTAGAGTACCTTAATATTAATATGACCAGATGATGGCTACGGTATTGAAAAAAAAAAGAATAAGAATCAATGCATGGTCGCGCGTCAGAAAAGTCACACACACACACACACACACACACACACACACACTAGATGACGTGACATAAAGTCTTAACATGATCAGACTGATGATGGCTACCCTTTGAATTTTTATCTTCTCTAATTCTATTCTTTTCTTTCTTTCTTTTTTTCTTTTTTTTATGACGTCCCCTTCCTTATTTCTGTACTTTCAGAATCTAACTATGTATTATATATTGATTCAGTGATGGTGGTTGTACTGTAGAGATCTGGTGTGGTGGCTTACTAGTAACGTGTCCGCCTTGGCAGCGAGAGAATCTGGGGGTACGTGAACGATTCACACCTTCACTCACCAGTATTTTCTTCCCATCCACTAGAACTTGTTCAGGCACAAGCAGGTCTGCACATATGTTGACCTGGAAGATCGGAAAAATCTCCCCCCTTTACCCACCAGGCGCCGTTCCCGAGATTCGAACCCGGGACCGTGAGCGTTGAAAGTCCAACGCTTTAACCACAAGGCTACTGCGCCCGTCTGAAGCAAGCACAATTCGCTCGAAAAAGAACCCCCGGAAGCAAAAGGACTGTCTGTGGCAAAATTCTAAAGCAAAATCCACTTGGATTGTGGAATGAAGCCACTTGCAGACAGACAAAAGACCTAAAAAATCGGGTGGCGTTCCACTGTGTCGGCGCGCTTTCCCAAGGATCGAGAAAGAATGGAGACAGAGAATTACACTCCACACCAACACACACGCGCTCACTGGTTAACGAGCACAGAGAGAGAGAGAGAGGTAGAGGGAGAGAGAGCACTGCGTGTACGCGATGTGCCTACATATATATCTTGATGCATCCACGCGCATTCTTGTACACATAGGCCTATATACATAGGCGCGTATATGTTAGCTGTACACGCACACAATACACACATCATGTACACAGACACATAATACAATATAAGGAAATACCGAACTAGAGAGAGAGAGAGACATACAGACAGACAGCAGACATGGAAAAGCCAGCACGTAACTGAAAGCAGTGGTGTATTAATGATGGTCACACGTCAGCGGTGTAGCATGTGTTCCAAGCCTGACTGCACGTGCACACAACTGGGCTCTATTTAGCGCACCGCACTCTGCACAGGCAAGTGTGTGACAGTGCTTGGAAGGAGTTTTCCATTTTCGGTTTTGTTTTGTCGGGATGTAACACTCATGGGGAGCACCTCGAAAGCAGCAGCAAAAGTATTACAGTAATCATGATGTCGATGATAATAATAATAATAATAATTATAATAATAATAATAACAACAATAACAATAATGATAATAATAATGATAAGAAGAAGAAGAAAGTTGAAAATATAATACCAACAACCTGCACTGTGCACGAATATCTTTTATGTAACAAGCGTGCACACACACACACACACACACACACACACACACACACACACACACACACCTATGCACTAAATCCACCACACATATATTCAAACAATCGCAGTGGAACCACAATTTGGTTGTATTTCGAGTATTCTTTCAGGTCTCGTTAGCATCACAAACACATGCACACACACACACACCCTCTCTCTCTCTCTCTTACACACACACACACACACACACACACACACACACACACACACACACACACTTACTCGTCGATTTCCAATCCGTGGAAGCATGATTACAAAGACTGCAAACAGTGTGTTGATTTTAGGTCAGATATCACGTGCTGTATTTCGTTCAACGTCCACATTCATACAGGCCTGTCACCACAGTAACAGAAGCATCCTGCAGACCTGAACCACAGGGTAGCCGACCAACAAAAAACGACTGGGTTTAACCCCAAGTGACCAAAAGCACTGCTATCTGAACGAAATTTAACCATTTCGTTGTTTCGCTCGCGCAAAAAGTCGTCTTTTTTCTCCATCAGTTTAGTCCTCTCTCGCATGAAGATGATGTAATATTAGCTACATAACATCTCTGCACTGACTGAAAAATGAATCAACGTACACCCACGATTCCGTGACCAAAGCCACAGACCTACACGAGGGACTTCGGCTTAGGTACAGTATTCACACCGGCACATACACTCTTCACACTATGCATTTGTCCATGGCGTGTGTCCGAGCGTACTACTACTCTATCGACCTGAAATAAAGCTGACCATAAAGGCTCTCGGAAGCCATGGATACATATAACAGAGCACCATTACCTTGACCTCGTTTTGATCGCATGAAGGAGGTTAGAGGTGTTAGTGGGGGAGGGGCATGGTATAGAGGCCGGTGGGAGGTGAACAGATTGGAAACTGCATGAGTTTCTGACATGAAAGATCGAGGCTAAATTCCATCGGAAACAAAGGGGAGAGGTGGGGGGGGGGGCGGTGGGGGGGACGGGGGCGGTTTACTGAACACCGACCCAATAAAAACAAACCAGTCACGCGAAACAGTCTCGTGCGTCACAAGTCAGTCCTAGTTTCTGTGTTCAAAATCACACTGTGAAAAAAGAAAAGAAAAGAAAAAAAAGACTGATGATTGTCCGTTCACTTGACCTGTCAGATTTTCCTGCGAGCTCCTTGAAGGGCCCGAGTACTGCCTGTGGGTCTGCTCTGCGTGTGTGTGTGTGTGTGTGTGTGTGTTGTGGCGAAGGGGGATGGGCCTGCCGTGTCGTGCCATTGTGCTTTACCCACCAACTCCCACCCCCCACCCCCCGAACCCCTCACCTTTGATCCTGATCGCTACACAAAAAGGTGGCTGGTTGTCCCAGTTCCCGTAAACTGCTGCGCCAGGGGGGACCGCTTGTTCAGTGAGCGTGATGCACAAGTCAAACATGAAGACCGCTGATCTTTCCCTCGGCCTCCTGACACCCCGCTGAACTCGGCACCGTTTAAACAAAGGACCGACACGTTGACATTACTGCTGAAACAACACAGGCTCTGTTCACCCAGGTCTAATGTGTGCATGCCCCTCCCCCCACCCCTCCCCGTTTAATACTGCCCCTCCACGGAAAGAGCTTACCTGGAGGACAGAGCGGTATGGTTTGACCAGGAACACCTGCCGTGACACGGGGTCAAGAGAGGCTAAAGCCGCAGTGGTCTCCGCCTTCATTGAGACCCTTAGGCCTGAGGTCCGCCCCGAGAGTAATCTTTTCCCTTATACACACATCAACATCTTCAACCTTACGACACGTTGAACACTTCCATTCCCTTTCCATACAAAATTGGCTATAATCTTTGCAGTAGATTATGTAAAAACCTGTTAAGGTAGGTAATTTTTTTTTTTTTTTATCACAGATTTCATGTGTAACAATGACGGCGCAGAATCGTTTTACTGCTAATGACCAACTGAAATTGTTTAGCTGATCGAATGTTGTAGCTAAAGCAATCCGTATGTTGCCAATGTTTGTCCTCCATGCCCAAAAACGTAACACAGGAATAAATTTTCTTGAATCTTGACAGAGGCAGAAAGAAAGAAAGACAAGAGAGGCAAGGTCTTCAAGACTCACTTGTGACCAAGCTTTTTATGCATTGAGTATAATTTCAAAATGTAATGTTTAAGATGAGAAAGATCAGTTTAAAGCAAATTAAGTCCCCTAGCATTAATTACAGAGTAATTTCCCTTCTTTACTATCTGCACCAAAACGTTTCCAAAATAGATAAAACTTCCATGCTTAGCAAAAGAAGTTCCTGTTTGAACAAAAAATGATAATAATGACTGCTCTTGTTGTTGGGTCAGAATATCAGATCAAAGTGCCAAGTTTAGAAAATACAAAAAATATAAATATAACAGTAAATGCAGTTTGCATATAATTAGGCTTTTTTTTCTTTTCTTTTTGTGTGTGTGTGTGTGTGCCCATCCCAGAGGTGCAATATTGTTTTAAACAAGATGACCGGAAAGAACTGAATTTTTCCTATTTTTACGCCTAATTTGGTGTCAACTGACAAAGTATTTGCAGAGAAAATGTCAATGTTAAAGTTTACCACGGACACACAGACACACACACACAGAGACAACCGAACACCGGGTTAAGACTCACTTTGTTTACACAAGTGAGTCAAAAAAGGATGACGTATATTATAGTAGCTAAAGTCCGATACACATAACCCTCAACACGATATTTTAAGCCCGTCACAGATTATAAGAAACGTCTTCTGGAGTCACGAAATTTTCACACACCGCAGGTAAAAATCGACTGGAAGATAATCGTTTTCCTCGTCTTTATCGGGCTTAAAGCATCGTCTTGGGATGTACTGAGGGGCGGTGTTTATCGGTGCTGTAATCTGGTGTCAGTGGCTGAATGCATCGGCTATGTGCGTCATACTTGACTGAGAAAGGGAACATGAAGAAGGGACGAAAGAGACGAAAATGAAAATTAAAAGAACACTAACAGCAGAAATAAAAGGAAGAAAAAAAGGGAAGTGGGATGTGTGTGTGTGTGTACGTGTGTGTGACAGAGAGAGACAGAGACACAGAGAGAGAGAGTTCGTACGCCTTTGTCTTTTCTATTTCTTACCAGACTAAAAACGATAGAGTTTAAAAAAAAAAAATCACATGCAAGCGTGCATACACAGCACGCAGAGAGAGAGAGAGAGAGAGAGAGAAACAGACAGTTTTTTTTGTTTTCTGTACTTGTTTTTGTTTCGGGGTGGGGTGGGGGTAGGGGTTATACGATTTATGTTCGTATCTTCTTATGTACTATCGCCCCCCCCCCCACCCCCGCCCCAATACTCCTTGTGACCCCGGTACACTTGGTAATAAAGACATTCTATTCTATTCTATTCTATTCTATGTGTATGCTGCACCACGGACGTATTCAGTGATGCTACACACGGGAACTCGGTTTATCGTCATATAGGAAGGATCAGACGCCCAGTTTTATTCTCCAGTCAAACTTGGAAGAAAGGGCGAGACTTCTTTCACCAACCTGTCTGTCTGGTATATTTATATAGATCTCTCTCTCTCTCTCTCTCTCTCTCTCTCTCTCTCTCTCTCTTTCTCTCTATCTATCTATCTATCGATCGATCTATATCTCTACCTCTATCTATATATAGATTTTTATTGAAGATCATTCGCTTATTATATCTATGCATTATTTACCTATTTATCTACCCACTTATTTCTATGTTTTTTCTTTGTTCATCTAGTTACTTTTATGTAAATCTGACACATAACCCCACACCACCCCACACACACACGCCCAAGAAATTCCTGACAATTTATTCACAGATTATTTACTGAATAATACAGATACAATTCCAACGCAGATATTTCACGGAATGCAACTCCATTAAAATTGTTTGTTTGTTTGTTTGTTGTTAAGCAGATAAACGGACTCTGAGTCGCTTGAAAATGCTGGGGTGAAGTTTGAAGGTGAGACATTCCTGACAAGTGGCACCGGTGGGAAGACCGCTGATGTCCAAGCCATGGTCAGTCAGTCATGGGCAGGGGTCGTGTCACCTGTGAGCAGCTCTGTCTCACAGCTGTCTGTCATGCTTTGTCTCTCGGGTCTCACGGCTGCAGCATAGTTCTTAAAGACTCATTGGTATAAAGCTTTGCATCTGTCTGTCTGTCTGTTTGTCTGTGTACAGAAAATTGAGACCCAAAGTATGCAAAGCAGACAATCGGATAACAGATATTACGCACGCACGCACACAAGCACGCGCACACCAAACACAAAGACACACTCAGACACAGACATACACAGAAACACAGACACACACACATGAAAAGAAACAAATGCGCTCCCACACACAAAATGGAAGCCGCTAGAAGCTTACGCTACAAACATAATCATATGTAATCAAAGGCCAGACACATGTACATGCCTTCATAGTTCATTCTCTTCCAGGTAAAGCTTATCATGCACACGTACCTAAAGGTATATGGAAGCCTTCCAGGCCCTAACCCACAACAGACGGACAGGTGCAACAGCCGAGTGGGTAAAGCCTTGGACTTTCAATCTAAAGGTCCTGGGTTCGAATCTCGGTTGGGGCGCCTGGTGGGTTAAGGTTGGATATTTTACCGGAATCCCAGGTCAACAGACGTGCAGACTTGCTAGTACCTGTAACCCTCCGTGTTAATACGCATGCAGAAGATCAAATACGCACGTTAGATATCCCGTAATCCATGTCAGTGTTCGGTTGGTTATGGAAACACAAATATATCCAGCATGCACATCCCTGAAAACGGAATACAGCTGCCTACATGGCAGGGTAAAGACGGTCACACACGTAAAAACACACTCGTTCATAACGGGTGAATGTGGGAGTTGTAAACCACGAACGCAATATGTGAAGAAGAAGAAGAAAAAAGACGACGAAATCATCATCAACAACAACGGCAACAACAAAGAGACTTAATGCTAGCAGTCCAAAACGCCAGGGGATAAGATGGACTGACTTCAAACAGCGGTCAAGGAAAACTATGTCCCTGCCCAATGGAGCCTGCCACAACACGGGCAGTGGGCTGTGTGACGGGTCAGTGACTTGCACAATGTCCCCCCCCCCCCCCCCCCCCGAGCCCCCCCCCCCCACCCCCGTGCCGAAAGTTCCTGAACCGATCCGTGACAAGCGGGGATCAACGCTGTGTTGGTGTAGCTCAGTGATCACTGACTGCGTACGTCTGACTGGTTGGGGGAAGTTATGAAAACGAAGAAGAAGAAGAAAGAGAAAAAAAAGAGAAGAAGAAGAAGAAAGAGAGAAGAAATAAAAGGAGAAAGGGGTGTAGGACTGTCGATGAGTAGTAGTACTCGTAGTGGAGAGAGACAGAGACAGGGAATGAGACAGAGAGAGACAGACACACAGAGAGAGGGGGACAGAGAGAGATAGACAGACAGACGGAGAGAGGAACAGAGACAGAGATAGGTAGACAGACAAGCAGAGACACATACAGAGACAGAGAGACAGAGAAAGACAGAGACAGAGACACAGAGAGACAGACAGACGGAGAGAGGGACGGAGATAGGTAGATAGTCAAGCAGAGACACAGAGAGAGAGAGAGAGAGAGAGAGAGAGAGAGAGAGAGAGAGATGGACAGACAGACAGACAAGCAGAGACACATACAGAGAGAGACAGAGACAGAGACAGAGACGAATGCGTCTCGATCGTACAGCCAAAGATACGGTCTTGCTTCACTTGTAATGGTTGTCAATGGAATAAGATGGATGCCCAGGTTAGAGTTTGAGACCACAGGCCAGGGACTTACATGTACACACTTTGAGAATCATGGTGATAACTATGGATATCCAGGTTAGAGTCTGAGACCACATTCTTCAATCACCGATATGTGTGACGGGACATTAAACAAAATTCCTCCTTGAGACCACATAACTTTGACTCACATGTAGATACCTTGAGAATCATGGTGATCACTCTAAGGATGTCCAGGTTACAGTTTCAGACCACAGAACATGGACTTACAAGAACACACTTGACGCTTTCTTGCCTTGTACACCTCAACGTCAATCATCCTAGAAACAGCCACAACCACCTGCAGTGTTGGTTAAGACACCTGAGCAGTACTCTCAAGGACTCATCCGTGGAGTGGATGACACTCATGGCATATAAGTGGTCTCAGTTTTCTCGTTTGAAACCACAGTACGTCTCTCTAGAAGAAGCCAGCTGGGCTGACCCCCCCTCCCTTCAATACACCCCCACCCACCCACACGTAAACACACACACACACACGCGCGCGCGCGCGCGCACTTTTCCAGTCTTATATTACTCATAGTAAAAAAGTGTAAAATCGATGAACAACAATAACATGGACATGTATACACACACGCGCACGCGCGAGCCTGCACGCTCACACACAAACACACACATACACGCACTCAACACCCAACAGACGTATTCTGTAATATTGAACATTATCATACTGGTATTTTCAATCACACATTCAGTCGTCTGTTTGATTTAGCTTTATGAAATTCTGCTTTAACAATTTACTTTATCACAGATACCATTCAAATGCACAGGTAAGCATACTTGTCCTCCTGTACAGATAGATGTGCAAGCCTAGCACACACACACACACACACACACACACACACACACGCGCGCGCGCGCGTGCGCTCGCTCATATAACCCACTGTTAACTCATTTTCTCTTGGTTCTCTCTCACACACGTTACCCTTACTTCTTTTCATTCTCCCCCCACCCTCCCTAAACCCACACTTTCTCCACAACATTCCCCAAACAATATACAAAGATTAAAAAGGTTTTTTTTTTTTTTAGAACAAAAACAGAAGTCCCACAGATTCCATATCAAAAAAACCTGAAATACTTCCAGCGCCCTGGCTCCCTGAACCCATACTGACGCCACACAGCCAACATAACTGACAGTAGCTAAATCCCAATGCCACCCCCCTTCACCCACCCCCACCCCTTTCTCTCTGTGTTTCTGTGTTGTGTACCGTGCACTGCAATACAGACAGGACTACTGCCCGGACCCTCCACGTCCAATCCATCACGACAGTTTTATTACAAACGGTGCCTCAGGAATCCGCCTAGTACCAGTCCCAAAGGTTTGTGGAGCACTTAATGGAACCGCCGGGTCTCACACGCGTTTGAAGAGACCCCCCTAAATACGTCTCGCTGGCTGGTGGGAATTCCTTTTGGTCACCCACCCCTCCCTGCCACATGCTCTGCCAGTTCGGTACCTGAGGTTCTGGGTGCGACGTGTTGGAGGATCTAGTCTGTTCGGTTTGCCCGAGAATAAGTTACGGTCGGCATGTCTAATGTAATGATTATGATTTTCTCTTTTTTCAGAAAAAATACAGCCAAGTTAAGCGCTACCCTTCTGCAGGATGTATGATCCACGCGCGCGCGCGTGTGTGTATGAATGTCCACGTGCACGTTCGTATTCTTGCTTGCTTGTTTTGTAGCCTTCTGTAACATTACGTTCATTAATTTGAATAGCGAAAAAAGAGGGCCAGCTTCAAGGGATGCCGAGATGGACAGAATACCGATATATCCACAACGAAACACAGAAACGGACATGCACACAAAACAAAGAAATAAACTCACAAATATGCTGACAAACAAATAAATCAAATTGACAATTGGAAAATACACACATAAATAGTTAACAAATGAAGCAATCAAATAATAAATACATAAATAACATTGAAAGGACAAATAATGAATTTTCGAATAGACAAAAACAACAACATACACACGAATACAAAAAAGAAGAATTATTAAAGAAACAAAAAACAAACAAAACAAACAAACAAATAAACAAAACAACAACAACATGACATTCAAACGCCGGGAACACTAACACAACACCCCCATGAAATACAACCTATGGTCCTAGACATGCTAGTGCTAGTCAATAAGCAGTCCACGACCAAAACAGTAAAAGAAAACACAGCGAATAAGGTACCCAGGTATATTCGGGAACACCTGTCTTTTGACAGAGGGCATGGGGCGTGCAAAATTAATGGGCCCATTTATATCTCCTTAGTGTTCTTCGATGTGTCCGTTCCACTAATACTTTCCTAGCGATCCCCGCGGTCCACTGGAGTCATAGAACAGGCTGTGTTGTCCAGCGGTGCCTCGCCCCGAGAGATTCCTGTAATCCACCGTGCCCTCTCACTGGACCGATACACGTGTATACCTACTGCTATAATAGGGCCCCTGTTGTCGGCTAACATGTGACTGCTGTGTGAATATTGACAACTCTATGGGAACGTCAGTAACTTGCTGATCCCTTTGAGCCCCCTCATGCGGCATGTAAGAGAAACAGCAGTATTCTCATTTCGTATGTAAAACACAATCTTATAACTCAGCTGCTATATTCATTTAGTAACAGAATAAAAAAGGATAGAATCAATTTGCTTGGAGTGAAAGTACCAGTCATTGTTAAGCGTATACTGCAGTGGCATTGCTAACAACTTTTGTATGGGTATAAAAATAATAGTTTGCATGGGAAAACGGGTATCTGCTATGTATATATGAGTGATACGAGTAGCCACCCTACGAGTAGCCACCTACATCCCTACCCTTCCGACCCCCATTCCCCTACCCGGTCCCCGCCCCACAGACCCACCCCTCTTGCTCTCCTCTTCCCGGCATCTGTAACTGCCATCGGAATGGAAGCAACAGCTGAAACAATATGAGAAACCTGCACAGAAATGGCGGTGATCACTAAGGTAATATGAAGCAAGTTAAGGAAAAAGCGAAGGACTGTTTCATAATGATAATCATGAGTATTTGCTGAGGAAAACAGTCGCAAAGGAGGACTTTAAATGCAATGAGAACACGTGTAACCGGTAAGGGAATACGAATCATAACTGCTGAAATGGGTGAAACTACGAGTGATCAGCTGTTCTGCGATAAGTTTAACCGCTATGGAAATATGTTCAACCTTCACAGGAAAGGGTGTAACTACTACCGGCACATGGGTAAACACCGAATAAATGACACTGTGAGAACAGCCATGGCCACTGCCGGATAGAGGGCTGTGTGATTCCGGAAAACCCAAAGAATTAATCTGATGTCTGTCAGCTGCTGACATCGGTCGCCAGTCAGCTGTGCCACACAAACCCCGCAGACCCAGAGCTCACCCTTTACAACATTCTGTTCGAAATCCGTGAAACGTTGTGAACAAGCCTCACATCTGTCATTCATTCATTTCTGTTCAAGAAAGACCTGTCTCTGATACTCTTGATTCTGATCTTGACTCTGAACAGCCAAGAGTGATGTGCTGTCATGTACATTGCTATCAATGTTCTCGCGATGATAAATATCCTGGAATGTGTGATAAGACACGAACCCAGGACAGTGGTAAAACTCAGGTTATGAATCTAGATCATATCTCGGGTAACATTAAAACTATAGTTTCCTTTTTGTGCCGAAAGGACTTCAAAAAATCTAATTTATTTCAACGTATTTGAACTCATTTTTATTTCAGCGTATTCGTCGTGACAGAAAAAATTATACCCGCCCCCTCTCTCTCTCTCTCTCTCTCCCTTACAAGTGATAAAATGAAAATGGATACACTGAAAATGTCAAACTTACCTTTTGTTCCTAACAAGCAGAAACCAATTAAATAAGAGAACACGTTGACTGGTTAGAAAGGATTGTGATTGTTTCCCGGGCAAAGAAAAAGAAAAAAAGATTATGTCCAAGTGTATTCAACTTGTCTATAAAAAAAAAAAAGAAAGAAATATAAAGCAAAGTTCAGAAAATATTTGTCTCAACCAACAACCAGTTTTTCTACCATAGTGCAACACAGAATGTTAAAAGAAATAAGAACAACATGAACAACAGTGACTGATAAAAATTGATAAAGAAAAGTTGTCACCGTTGAAAAAAGAAAAAAAAAGAAGAAGATAAAACAGAAAACACCACTTTCTCATAAAACATGCAGCAGTGCAGAGAAAGGCCAGAAAAAAGCACACACTCCTTCGTCCTCCGCCTCCACCCTCCCACACAACATCACCCCGCGCCACCACCCACCCCGCTCTCAAACAGCACAGTTCTATCTGCACGCAATACATCATACCCTTTGTTGTTGTTGTTGATTCATTATCTGGGACAGCTAAAAAGGGGGGAAAGTGACTGGCTGCCAGGGGAGACAACACCACCACCCAGACAGGAAACGGGACCAGCTAGGAGAAGGAGACAGTCATTTTTGTCCACTTCAAACGATCGCGTTCTTTCCGTTCCGGAACTAACAGTCCAATTGTGGATTGTTTTAGGAGAAAGGAAAGAGGGAAGGTATGTGTGTGTTGTCGCGCGCGCGCGCGTGTGTGTGTGAAACAGAGACAGAGAGAGAGAGAGAGAGAGAGAACGATAGAGAGAGACAGAGAGAGAGAGAGAACGATAGAGAGAGGAAAAAGACAGAGAGAGAAAGAGAAAAAACAGAGAGAAAGGGAAAGAGAAGAGAGAGAGAGATAAAACAGAAAGAAAGACAGAGACAGACAGACGTGTCTTTTGCTGTCATGCTGTCATGGACAGATGTACGGATATAGATATATTATGTATACGGAAAAAGCAATTGGGCCAACCAAAAAAATATATGTGTCTAACCAGCCATCAAATTCGTTATTGAATTTGTATTGTCAATGAATAAATAAACCGGAAGGAATGAAGAAAAAGACAGGCCGAAGACAGAACAACAGGTAGAAAGAAAGAAAGACAGACAGAATGAATGGAAATAAACATCGAAAGAAAGAAAGAAAGAGCGAAAGAAAAAATAGAAAAGGGAGGAAGAAAATTAAAGCAAGCAAGAAAGAAAGACCGACAAAAAGAGAAAAAAAGAATGAATAAAAAAATGAAGAAAGAATTGCAAGGTGTACGATATCTGGCTCGACAACTCGTCTCGTCTCGAAGGGGACTTCCCAGCGTATTATCAACAATGGATTTCTTTCATCTTCCTGATTCTCAGTTACACCCCGGCCCCCCCACCCCACCCCTCCATCTCCCCTCCCCCCCCTTCTGTTCTCTGAGCCCCCTCCCCAGCAAACACCCCCACCCCAATCCGTCCTCCACTCCCATACAGCAGCTTCGCTCACACACACTGGGAACAAGGGTTTGTGGGCTGAAGAACTGGTGAAAATCTTTTTGGTACAACAATTGGTTTGGTGGTTGTTGGTGTGTTGTGTTCTTGTTGTGTGTGCGGATGTGTATATGTATATGTATATATATATATGAGAGAGAGAGAGAGAGGAGAGACACAGACAGACAGACAATAAGAGACAGAGAGACTGCGTTACCTGCATGTGTGTGAGAGAGAGAGAGAGAGAGAGGAAGAGAGAGAGAGTATAAACTATGGATATTAATTTTCATTTAATGTACTGACCCTTGCTTTTCATACAGGGAACATAACACACAAAATATAAACAAACAAGCGAAATGAAAAATCTCTTTCCACTCTTTCTCTGGTGCCGGATGGAGGCCCAGTCAAGGTACATCAGATTATCCATAGGTAAAGATTGGGCAGAACATCATCAAGGCAGGGCAGCATAAAACAATCAGTTAATACACCTTCATTTCCATTACTGCACACATTATGTGTTGAATGGGAGAACTTGAACCCAGCTCTGAATGCTACCGGTGAAAACCCTGGCATTTCAGAAATATTTCAAGTGCCTGATTCCATTCAGTCACAGGAAGACTTTGATTAACATTATAGAAAGTACAACCTGGCCTGTACGTATGAAACTTATCGCTTTCGTTAACAGGGGATACCATTTTTGCAGTTAACTTCTATTCAACGTTGCCAAAAAAAAAAAAAAAAAAAGAGAGAGAGAGAGAGGGGGTAGACAGAGGCAGAGACAGAGAGACAGGTACAGAGAGAGAGGAGAGAAGGGAGAGTATATCTACTGCTTTAATCTAAACACGGAAAGGCCAATCTTGACACCTGTGTCCATCATGAAAGTGACATAAACTACAGTCAGTGAGAGAGAGAGGCTGCCAAGGTCGTTCACAGCCTCATTCCACATTCACTGCAACCCCCCCACCCCCCATCTACCTGCCCACCCACTTACCCTCTCTCTCCACCCACCCACCAAATCACCAGCACAGACCTTGATGCAGACCTGCTGTCTGAAAATTGATATGAGCCCTCCTCACCCCTCACCCATCCCCACACCCAATCCCCAGTTCTTCCTCCCTCCTTTCCTTCCTTCCTTCCTCATATGCTATCCTCCTTCCAAACCCCCCTCCCTGTCTGACCTGATTAATAAGAGCAGGTGATGATTAGCGTCTTTTTATTTGGGGGGATTTAAACAACCTGCTATGAATTTCACACACACACACACACACACACACACACACACACCACCACCACCACCACCACCACCACCACCCTCATCCCTGCCTCCTTTTCTCACCCCCACCCCCCGTTCATGATTACCCTTCATTTGTTTTGTCCCCATCACCATTACGTCTTCTGATTTCTGAGCGATTTCGAACTGATTTTATCTTATAATCATAATAACAATTTATGGAAACCATGTTATCTTTTTTTTTTTTACTACCATGTATTGACCGCATGCAGCTTCCACATACTAAAGGTATTGAAATATAACGTTGAAAAGGTAAACATATAAATGATATTAAGTGTAACAGACGTAGCGGTTCATCACGTAACATTATTCATTTCTTGATTGTACAGTGTTGTGTATTTCAGTATCCATGTGGAGGAAATAACTACAAAACATTCTGCAGCAGTGTCCATAATTGACCTACTATACATTATCGCCAACACCACTCTCTCTTTGAGGGTGAAGTCAACTACAACACATCAAAAATCGTCCTCTACCTTCAGTTGACAGCGCACTGTCTCATTCTTAGCCCTTTTGGCACTTTTCTCTAAATGATGTGTATTGCCTGTAGATTTTCCGATGCGAGGTCTGCAAAAAGAGAATGCCGCATAAAAGATCCGGCGGAAACGAAAAGGGTTGTTCCTGGCAAAACTCTGTAGAACAGTCCACTTTTATAGCGAAACAAACATACTTGCATACAGAAAAAGAACATACACAAATAGGGTGGCGTTGCACTGTGGCGACGCGCTCTCTCTATGATGAGCAGCCCAGCGTTCACTGGCACAGACATGTGACAAAATGTAGTACAAAACCACACAGTTCCAACCGGATACCATCGTTCAGCCATCACAGACTGTTCAAACTCTATAATGACAACACTAACAAGCACAAATCCAGTGTCTGACGAGACAGACAGAGGTCGCTTTTGCCACACGTCATACTGTTACTGACAGTATATTCCAATGATGTGATGTCGCGGTACGTGTAATCGGACAATGCATTATTCTTCTTTTTAAAGAAGAGAACACCTGACACATGCCTGCGCATGCGCAAGCAGGCTCACACACGAACAGTTGGTGTGGGTTTTTTTTTTAATGAGATACGCAAAATAGGGTCCCCTGTGCAGTATACACTTTGCACACGCGCGCGTGCGCGCACACACACACACACACACATGCACGCGCGCGCGCTCACACACATACACACACACACACGCACACGCACACACACACACACACAGCAATAATGCAACTGTCCTGGCAACATTCTGAACAAATAATCACTGTGATAGAGAAATATTTACAAATGTGAAGACAGGAAAATAACGATAATTCTAATGATTAAAAAAAGAAGAGAAAAAAAAAGATGGCGCCACAATGTAATTAATTCAATTCGATGACATGCAACATAACAGAGAGAGAGAGAGAGAGAGAGAGAGAGAGCATTACAACTCACCTCACCCAGAACCCACTTTTATTTCAGACGACGAAACAGCCCGCACGCCACGGCACAACACACGTAGCACAGACACTGCTGACACCCAGACAGCCGCGTTTTACACTGATCACACACACACACACACCTCCTACCCCCCTTCCCCTTCACCCCCAATCACCAGGACAATGGCTAACAGATCGATGCCGATCGATAGCTTTATTCCTGATAAGGCCATTGCACCACCCTCTTCTTCTCCCTCTGTCCCCCACCCCTTTCCCACTACTTGCCTCTCTACATGTGTGACGCCGCACGCGAAAATCATGGATAAGTCGCTGAAGTAAATTTCACGCAACACGTTGTGAAAGTGACAAGGGGTGAAAATATCAAATTTGAGTTTTTTGGTTATTCAGATTCTATGATTCTTTTTCTATTAAATTTCCAAGTATTATAAAGAAATATAAAGTATTAGTGCTTTATTTTGATGTTTTCCCTGTTGGGATTGGTGATCAAGAGTGGGAAACAGCGAACTCGTTTGCCCCATTTTCTCAGAAGTACGTTTGTGATCATCACGAGACTCAAATGCATGTATCTCAGAAACTAATAAAGATACTTGAATTCTGTTTTCTGTGTGTTATTCAGAATTCTCTCTACTTTCAGATAAAAGAATAATACCATTTTGTGAATTTTGACCATTATCCATGATTTTCGCATGCACCATCACATATTTTTGTTCTCTCCCTCCCTCCCCTGTCTGTCAGATGAGTGTAGTGGAGATCTATTGTTGACACAACAGTCCTCAGGGTCTGTCAGTTGCTAACTGACCATGGTCACTCCCTCCGCCCCCACTCTCCCCTTCCTCTGTCACTATCCCGTGGTATACCCACCTTTCGCCCCCACCCCCCACCCCCACCCCCTTCTCAGCCCCCTCTAACCACTTTGCCTCGACCGGCAAACTGAGCACGACAACTTCCACTGCACCGACCGATCCTGTATCGCCCACTCAGACCATCCAGCCTTCAGACATACTCTCATATTCATGAGTCCACAGATTCCTTTCTCGCTGTTTGCAGCCCGTTTATCTGCTGAGGCTATCTCAGCTTTACAATCCCGGTAAAAATACAACAAAAACTAGTATCAGGACATTGAAAGGTTCATGAAGATATCTTTACACACACACACACACACACACGCACACACACACACACACACACACACACACACACACACACACACATATATATATATATATATATTTATATATATATATATATATATTCGCACAAGCTAAAACTAAAACAGTGCAGACACAGCACCAGAATCGTGGCTGTACGCGGTGCGATTCATGACAATCTTATCCTATTTCAATCACTTGCCTTCCACGTATCTTTCACGTGTCCGTGGGGGACCGGGTTCGATTCCCGCTCTTGCTCTTTATTCTACCAAGTCAGTTTGACTCGAAAAATCAAACTGGGCATCTAGTTATTCGGATGAGTCGATAAACCGAGGCCCCGTGTGCAGCAGGCACTTGAAGCACTGAAAAAGAACCCACGGCAACAAATGGGTTGTCCTCTGGCAAATTTCTGAAGAACTGTACTCTGGTTGGCACACACACACACAAACACACACACACACACACACACACACACACACACACACATATATATATATATATATATATATGTGTGTGTGTGTGTGTGTGTGTGTGTGTGTGTGTGTGTGAGCGCGCGCGCATCCACTGAAGGCCTAACTAAGCGTGTTTTGTTGTGCTGCTGGTCAGGCATCTGCCTAGCAGATATGATGCAGCGTATATGGATTCGTTCGAACGTTGTGACGCCCCCTTGAGAAACTGAAACTCTGTGTGTGTGTGTGTGTGTGTGTGTGTGTGTGTGTGTTTGCAAAGAGAGTCCTGAGAACGTGTAGGAGTACACACGCATGCGCGCTCGCTCGTTTTGTTTGTGGCCATGTGTTACGAAGAGTGCATTCACTCAAAATGGAAAACAACAAAAATAAAAACACATGACAATGAACCAAAGCGTGACAAAAACAAAACACACACAAAAATCAACAAACCAAAATACACCGTCTGGGAACAAACAAAATGGGAAAAGAAATAAACAGATACAAGAACAAACAAATAAAACCTCAGTCATAGAATATCTAATATGAGAATACCAAAACAACCATCGATAAAATATTTTTAAAAGCCCGCGACACACACACACACTACCCACTCCAGTGTTTAGCTGTTCACACCAATAAAACAAAAAAAGAGAACTTGTCAACCTGAAAGGTAGATAGACCCCCCCCCCTCCTCGCTCCAGTATAAACACTGTCTTTGGGCAGAGAGGACAGGGCGTGCAGAATTAATGGGCTCATTGACACCCCCTTGCCACCCCCTAGTCCCCACAGTCCGCTAACATTTTCAAGTGAGCTTTGCGCAGCGCTGGGTCATAAAGCAAGCACAAGTTGACCATGAGGGCTCATTCTAGTTCTTGTGAGATATTCTTTTAATCCAACATCACATACACACAGACACACGCGCGCGCATGAGCGCGCACACTGACACACATGCACGGTGCACACACGCACATTATGCACACATACATGCATACATACGTTCGTGCGCGCGCGCGGCGCACACACACACACACACACACACACACAAACAACATATCACACGTGCACTCATGCACACACACACACACACAATCTGCACGCTTTTTTCCCCTTATTTTTTCTCTCTTTTTTTTTTCTGATGATTGATCGTCTGGGACAGCAAACAAGGGGGACGGGGGGTGGAGGGGGAGGGGGAATGAGTGGCTGCCAGGGGAGACAATAAACAGCACCCAGACAGGTGAAAATGAAGGCCCAGCTGGGAGAAAGGGAAAATCATGTTTTGTCCACTTCAACAGACTGCGTGCCTTCCGCTGTGGGGTTCAGCCTCACTATGGATTGTTCTAGCAGGGAATGGGGGTGGCGTGGTAGGAAGGAAGGAAGGAAAGAACGAACGAACGAACGAAATTTTATTTTACGAGGGTAAAGGAGTAAGCACAAAGTACTTGTTTACATCCAGCCCTCTGGACAAGAATAATAATTGAGAAAAAAATAATATGATAAAATAAAATGAAATAAAATAAAAGAAAAAGAAAAAAAAAAAGAAGTGAGAGTCAATTCACAACACCAACGTCAAAATTACACAAGCATGTGCAAACATAAACGTAGAACTTGGGTACAATGCAATATCGCGATAGATGAATAACAACGAGGACAAGAGGGAGAGAGAGAGGGAGATACAGAGAAGGAGAGAGAAAGGGAGAGAGAGTAGTGAAAAGGAGTGAGAGAGAGGGAGAGAGAAGGGGGAGGGAGAGAGAGATAGATAGAGGCAGGGAGAGAGAGGGATAGAGCGGGAGAGAAGAAGAAAGAGAGAGAGAGAAGAAGAGAGGGAGAGAGGGAGAAATAGAGAGAAGAAGAGAGGGAGAGAGGGAGAAATAGAGAGAAGCGGAATGGAGTGAGAGAGGGAGGGACGGAGTGAAGGGGACAAAAACACGACACCAGTCTAGAGAGGCTTATAAACAGAATGGTAGACAAGTGGACAGGTATGTTGATAGATGAATGAATAAGTGGACAAATATATATATATATATATACATGTGTGTGTGTGTGTGTGTGTGTGTGTGTGTGTGCGCGTGTGTGTGTGTGTAGGGAGAGAGAAGGGACGGGTGTGTATATATATAGAGAGAGAGATATTGTTGACAGCTGTGTAGGCAGATGGAAAGGGCGGCTGAATTAAAAGAATCTCTCTCTCTCTCTCTCTCTCTCTCCCAGCAGATCACAAGGGAAATTACCGCTAA
>NC_134880.1:29309950-29314950 GCF_041734735.1 Babylonia areolata
GCAAGGATAGAACGGCTTTAATCTTAAAAAAAAGAAAAAAAGAAAAAAAAAGTTGTGTCTAGTGTGTGTTTTTTTTTTTTTTTTTTTTTTCTCTCTCTCTCATTGATATCATTACAACACTGCTGAATATGCGTACTATCATCTGACCCCATTATATGTATTCAAAATGAGATAATAAGGCAGATAATTTTTACACCGAGAGGGAACTGTCCCAATTCATCAAACTCCGGTAAGTTGGTTGCTGCACTGTGGTTCACCCAGCAGTCGTTTTTTTAGTTTGGTGTGAAGACTGTCGTGTGTGTGTGTGTGTGTGTGTGTGTGTGTGTGTGTGTGTTTGTGTGTGCGCGCGCGCGCGCGCGACGTGGGATCCTCTCTCGCACATACACACTGATCATACACACACACCCTACCCCACCCTTCCCACCTCAGGTCACCAAGACACTGTCAATGATAGATCGATAAACTGATAGCTCCACAGCTGATATGGTCCTTCACCATCACTCCGTCCACACCCTTCCCTCCTCACTCACTTACTCACACACACGCACAAACACACGCACACCCTCTTCTCCCTCGTACTCCTTTCTGAGTGCGTGATGGTCGGAGATATATCTCCTGTTGACACAATGGTTGGCGGTACTTGTGGTGGCGGCCACTAGCTGAGCACACACCTACTCCCACTGCTCCCAACCCCGAGTTCTCTCTGGGACCTCCTGACCTGCAGACAGTGAGAAACTGTGGAGTGATGGCCTACGGGTCACGCGGCCGCCTAGAAAGCGATAGAATCTGAGCGCACATCTTCGAACCACACCGACAGTCGCCAGTATTTTCTCCCACTCCACTAGATCTTGAGTGGTCGTCTGCACGCTAGTCATTCGGATGAGACGTTAAACCGAAGTCCCGTGTGCAGCATGTATTTAGCACACGTAAAAGGTATCATGGCAACAAAAGGTATTGTCCCTGTAGAAAAGTCCACTTCGATAGGAAAACAAATAAAATTGCAGGCAGAAAAAAACAGAAGTAAAAGGGTGGTGCTGTCAGTAGCGACGCTGGGGAGAGCAGCCCGAATTTCACAAGGAGAGATCTGCTGTGACAAAAAAAAGAGTAATACAAATAACTGTACTTTTCATCCCTAGGATCAATGGCATGTTGTTTAGTGCTCACAGTCATGTACGGCTATCCCAGTATTGTAATCCTCTTCATCAATAGGACGCAGCACAGTGACGTCACTGATAGCGTCATCAAAAGAAGGGAAGTATCCCTGGACGGCTGAAAATTTCACATGATTATTTGCTCTGGAGTAGTATGTTTCCAGACCGTTTTCTCAGTTTTTGGCTGGTTGCTCTTGATATTGATTTGACTTGAAACATCACTTTCTGCTGTTTTTTCCCCAGCGATCAGCGGTTAAACACACACACACACACTAAAAACAACAGAGAAACAAACAACAACAAGAAAAAAAAACACAAAAAATGTTACAGGTATATATATTGCAGTTTCATGAAGCTACTTAATAAAAATATTCATACAGTCAAACCATGTGGTCTAATTTATGGCGTAATGTCTGTCTTTTACTTCACGCGTCACACAGACTTTTGACGTCACGAAAGAAAAGGAACTTTCCCGCTCTCCGCTCGACTGAATCAGTAAAGAAACGATATAAAAGTACTGGTATTTCAAGGTGGCTGGCGCTACCACATCATTGCCACACCTCCCCTGTCTCTTTACAAAGTCGGACTGGAGTCAAGCTCAACAGGGTCTTCTTTCCCCACTGATTCCGCCAGATTGCCCTGAACAGCTGTTGTTGCTGATCGAGACCTCCCATGATGGTAGGCTTACAAGAGTGCAGGAAAATTGCAAACAAGAGAGGCAAGGCCTTCAAGACTCACTTGTGATAAATTACGTCCCCTAGCATTAATTACAGAGTAATTTCCCTTTTTTACTATCTGCACCAAAACGTTTGCAAAATAAATAAATATTCCATGCTTAGCAAAAGAAGTTCCTGTTTGAACAAAAAATGATAATAATGACTCCTCTAGTTGTTGTGTCAGAATAACAGGTCAAAGTGCCAAGTTTAGAGAATACAAAAAATATAAATATAACAGTAAATGCAGTTTGCATTTATTAGGCTTCTTTTTTATTTTTTGTGCCCATCCCAGAGGTACAATATTGTTTTAAACAAGATGACTGGAAAGAACTGAATTTTTCCTATTTTTATGCCAAATTTGGTGTCAACTGACAAAGTATTTGCAGAGAAAATGTCAATGTTAAAGTTTACCACGGACACACACACACACACACACACACACACACAGACAACCGAACACCGGGTTAAAACATAGACTCACTTTGTTTACACAAGTGAGTCAAAAATAAATAAAAATCAGTAAATAAATAAACATCAATAAAAGGGAACAGACAAGATGAAAACAAACCCCAAACCAATCCGTAGCTAACTATAAAACGAAGAGACAGACAGATCCAAAGGAACGTTTCTTTTTGATTGTTTCCTTCAGGGACACGGAGACAATTCGGGTAAAACACAAAGAACGGGAACAGCTCACTATTTTGCATTCTGTATCAGTTTTACTCTATATATACCATTAAATCCACACTTATTTCTTCCACGCTTGTTCGTGTGTGCGCGCGTGCGCGAGCATGCGTGTGTGTATGTGTGTGTGTTACTAACGTGTCATTATAAAGAGCTTTGAGAGGTGTGGAAGCGCAATATTAATGTATTACTGTTCTACTATTATCATTATTGTTATTTTTACGATTGCATTTGTTGTTATTCCATATTCTTCCGTTAAAACAGCAGAACTGTCATCCAACTCATCGCATTACCTCCCCCGTTCCCAACAGTCATTGCCGAGGTCCCGTGTGCCGCAGGCACATTGTGCACGTAAAAGAACCCACGGCAACAGAAGGGTAATCCCTGGCAAAATTCAATTTAAAAAAAAAAAAGAGAAAAAAGAAAAAAAGGAAAGAAAGAATGACGAAGGAAAAAAAACAAATTTGATACTGAAACAAATACACTTGCAGACTCTCTCTCTCTCTCTCTCTCTCTCTCTACACACACACACACACACACATATATATATATATATATATATATATATATATATATATATATATATATATATATATACATTTATATATACATACATAAAAAGCAAAATTCATTTTTTCTTAGTTCAGACCAGCATGGATTACCAAGAAAATGATTGGGCACAACCCTAAATCGTTATCAATGGGTAATTAATGTGACTGTCATGGGTAATTAATGTGACTGTCTTGAGAATCTCCCTTTCTTCTTCAGTCTTTGTGCTGCACCTTCTCCGTGCCACCAAACACAACAGTCGGTATATGAACCTCGCGTATATAGGCTACTTGAAAGAGGTAGGGCGGCGTGTGAAGATAGGAAAAAACCCACCGACGTATCACCGCTGTGAAACCACCGAACAAACGTATACAGCGCGCACAGAGATATAGATAAGGCCACACGTTTATTCCTTGGGTGGTATTTCCCTCTCCCCTCACCCTCCACCCCGGGTATATCCCAGTGTTGGTACATGGCTTGACAGAAAGCCGTGTGCTTCCGAAGAATTATCTATATTGGACTGAGAAGTGTTAAGAGAGAAGAGAGAGAGAGGGGGAGAGAGAGACTCTGAGGAAGGCTACCAAGTTCAATCAGGGTATAAACTTGTCAGTCTCGATGACTGATTCCTTTACAAATTATGGCAATACACTCTTTCCCTGTCTTTCACCCCTTGTGTCCTCGCTTCTATAGTCGCGCGCGCGCGCACACACACACACACACACACACACACACACACACACACACGTACACACACATACACACACGTATGTGTGTGTGTGTGTGTGTGTGTGTGTGTGTGTGCTTGCGTGCCTAAGACTCTACAAATGTGCGCACGGGACACACACGCGCACGTGCACGCCAAATACATGAATTTAAATCAGCCATCTTACTTACCAAATATCAGAACACACAACCTCTACGGGATCCCACAGACAATTTCTGCTACCACTAAGAACAAATCACAAAAGAGAGGCACTCTAGCCATTAGATTCACACAAGAAGAAGGAAGTCCCAGGTTCTGTTTTGAAGAGCCAAATGATATCGCTGTAAGCATTCATTCATTCATTCATTCATTCACACAACAACCAATGGAAAAACAAGACTGGCGCGACATAGGATTGTCGTCCATGAACAAGCCTTCAACTTAAAAATAAAAAAGAGATCGAATATCAAGCACTACCCACGTATAAGTGTCAAGTTTCATGGGCCGAGCCCCCTTTTTTTTTTCTTTCTTTTTTTTTTTTCGAAACAGAGTGACGTATAGCCGTGAAATCAGGAACGAAAGAAAGATGATCCGGCACAAGAAACACATGATGTTTGTTGTACACTCGTCCTTTGGCACGGCATCGTATTACAGGATATGTAGGCAATGAAATGGCGAGAACTCCAGAGAAAAATCACGTTTATCCTCTCATTCATGCCTCAAGTACTGAAGAAGCAAGGAAGACTGCTGGGCGCCTTTTAATTAAACGGAGGTGCGCGCGCGAACACACACGCACGCACGCGCGCGCGCACACACACGCACACTACAGAAGGAAGGGGATGTGGAAACATCTCGCAGACAAAAATAGTAAAATGTACTTTCCCTGCCTTGAATAATTATTGTTGCCCGACAGTGTGTAAATAATATTCGACCTGTGAAATCCGGCAACAAGCTGAAATGGATCATGATATATCACACACACACACACACACACACACACACACACGCACGGACGCACTCACACACACACGCACGCACGCATGCACGCGCACACGCACACACACACACACACACACACACACACGACACGACACGACACGACACGACACATCACAAGACAACATAAGACAACACACACACACACACACACACACACACACACACACACACACACACACACACACACACCACCTTTTC
>NC_134880.1:29319950-29322450 GCF_041734735.1 Babylonia areolata
TGGTTAATTTAGCAGTTTGAAAATATGACAGAAATATCAGTGAAGAGACAGATACATTCATAAACATGGAGAAAGGAAGCGAATGAAAGGAAAAGACAGGCAGACAGACAGAATATATTTTTTTTAAAAACACACACACACACATACAAACAAACAAACACGCACACACACACATACATACACACACGTCATTTCCGCCTAGCTTTACATTAATAAACCATTCCCATTCTCTCTCTCTCTCTCTCTCTCTCTCTCTCTCTCCCCACACGCACGCACACGCACACACACACACACACACACATCTATCTATCTATATATATACATATATATAGTTATAGACAGACAGATAGATAGATAGACACCTCATATGATCCACCGACAGTTCTAGATTTCCTGGTGCACTCCTTTAAGCAAACTAAGGATACAGTATTAATAAAAACTGAACAGGTCAATGAGTTGTGGTGATTGAGCTATGTGAGCGTTTTACAGAAAATGTTGTACAGCTCTGTTTTTGTCCATGTCCAAAGCTGTCCTGGTACCTGTTTTTGTCCCTGTACCAATCAAAGCACCACCGGTTGGCGATAAGACACGTTCCGGGGTGTGTGTCGATCCATTAATCATCTGATCCACGATCATCTGTGACAGAATCGATACGCTAATCCATACCCACTCAGTGGCGTGCCGTCAGTTTTCTCGTGCCACAATTTGCTCACATCATTTCTTTTCTTCTTGTGCGACTTCGTTTCACTGATCAGGCCAAACTGAATTATCATCAGTGTCAAATAGACAGAGCAAACAAACAAGAACAAATAACAACAGAATCACACGAAAGAGTAGGAAGGAAGGAAGGAAGGATAGTAGAAAGAAAGGATGTGGAAATGTGGACATCAGAATAGCAAGTCATGTCCTGCAACTCCACTTATCTCTCTCTCTCTCTCCCCCCCCCCCCCCCTCTCTCTCTCTCTCTGTATGCACATACAAGATTCAAAGTTTCAAAGATATCTTAATCCTGAAACCCCTTTTGGGGCATGGAGGACACACACACGCGCGCGCGCGCGCGCACGTACGCACGCAAGCACGCATACACATACTCTCTCTCACTCTCTCTTGAATGAATGAATGGTGATCATAATTCATTCAAACATTAATTTTTGTAAAGAATGAAATAAAATGAAAGATTAGTTAATTCTTTTCATCCTATGACAAGTAAGGTTCACGAGTGCGGTATTTATTATAATGATATACATGTATACGTGCACCTATTTACACACTGCTTCTTTCTTCTTCTTCGTTCGTGGGCTGCAACTCCCACGTTCACTCATATGTACACTAGTGGGCTTTTAAGTGTATGACCGTTTTGACCCCGCCATGTAGGCAGCCATACTTTGTTTTCGGGGGTACTGCTTCTTTGATTTCAGTCCCTCTCAAGGAAGACTGCATGTAAAAAAAAAAAAGAAAAAAGAAGCGTGTGCTTGCCTATCTATTGCCCGTTAAAAAAAGAACTTCTCTCTCTCTCTCTCTCTCTCTCTTAGCAAATCTACCCAAGACAGAAAATATTTTTAATTGTTCTTTTTGTTGTAAGCAAGTAGAAAACGATTACCACTTCGTGTTTCATTGTTTGTCAAATAAAGATCTCAGAGTTAAATTTCTTAAGGATTCGGCGACTGGATCACTTTATGAATAACTCAATGGAGCAAATGCTTTGACCTACTATCGGCAGAACGTATCTTTCATCAATTCAACACGGGGCAGAAAACAATCTTTTAGATATTATGTAATAATTCACGTAATTTTTCAATGAAAATTTCGAGTTCAGTCTTCATTCCCCCCGCCACCCCCTACCCCCCCCACCCCCCGCCCCACTTCCCCTTCCCCCACTCTGCCCCCCAAAGGACTGGTTAAGAGTGTTAAGTGTGTTCTCATGAATCAAATATATTTGATGTACCACAGTACGTACATAATTATCTAAATCAGGAAAGTGTGTATCCACCTTGTGAAAGAAGACAAAGATTCTACTCTGTAACCCCCGTCCCCTCCGACCCTTTCTTTCCGTCCTTTGCACCCCATTAGGTATGGTAGCCAAGGCCGATGTACAGTCAACTTTCATGCCTTCTCTCCCTTTCTCTCTGTCTCTTTTACATTAAACTTTTATGTCTTCTCTCCCTCTCTCCCTTTCTGTCTGTCTCTGTTACATTAAAGTTTTATGTCTTCTGAATGTCTGTCTGTCTGTCAGTCTCTCTCTGTCTCCCATCTCCCCAGTCTTGCCTTTGAGCTCGGTGCCCCGAACCTAACATCGATAAAAGTCGATCATCAACCCGTGATGGCTGACCAGGGATCGATAAAACGTCCATTAAAGGCACGGCCATCCGCCAGGCTAAAGAGTGAAACAAAACAGGAGGGGACGTTAAAGGACCCTGAAACGGTCCGTGCCAAGCTGTTGAAAGAGTGGTGAGCACTTGGGGCGGTCCGGTCGGCAATGATCAAGTCGACATCCACCGCT
>NC_134880.1:29324950-29334950 GCF_041734735.1 Babylonia areolata
ATTGTTTTCCACTTGCTGATCATCACGTGCGTTCTTTTATTCATGACCAAGTCATTCTCCGTTTGTTTTTTCTTGTTATTTGTTGTTGTTTTTTTGCATGTTTGGTGCATATCTGTTATGCATATGTGGGTGTATGTGTGAATGTGTGTCTCCATGTTTTACATTTATTTGCTTATCTATCATCATTGTTGTCTTTTTTATTTATATATTTATTTATTATTATTATTATTATTATTGTGACCAAGCGCTATGCTTGCTCCAATATTTGCCTCACGCGCGAGCTGTATTAGCTTGCCTCACGCACAAGCTGTATTAGCAGACGACAGTTTTCCCTCCTAACCCGCGCACAGAATGTTGTTGTTGTTGTTGTTACTACTTATATATATATATATATATAATTATATAATTATTATTTATTTATTTATTTATGTACGCTTATAGTTGACTTCATCAAGTTTTTGCGCCTTATACATATTATTAGTAGTAGTAGTTGTTTTGTTTTCTTTATGTATTTATCTATTATTTATTCACCCTTTTTTTTTCTTTTTTTTTTCTCAAAGCCTGACTAAGCGCGTTGGGTTACGCTGCTGGTCAGGCATCTGCTTGGCAGATGTGGTGTAGCGTATATGGATTTGTCCGAACGCAGTGACGCCTCCTTGAGCTACTGAAACTGTTGTTTTTTTTCTTTCTAGCGGCTTCTTACATATCAAGGAGACCTGCAGTGCACTGGGCAACCAGGTATCACGTGACGATTCCCCACGGGAAGTAATGGTCCAACTTGAGTGCATCTTACATTTATTTGTTATCACTTTTATAATTTACATTTTATTAACATTTCTTTTTTTTTTCTTTTTTTTTTTTTACCTTAGTGCAGTCATACACTGTAGCTATCGAGTGAACCTGAGCGCTCCTTGCATTTTTATTTTTATTGGTTTATTTATCATTCTTTTAATTCATTCTTTTTAAGTGCAGTCAGACCAAAGAGAGAAGCTGAACGCTACTTTGTATCTATTTTTTTCTGAGTGCATCAATGTCACTCCCACACCAAGCGAAAGAAGTTCCCATCTGAACAACAACAAAAACAACAACAAAAACGATAAAATGACTACTGTTAATCAGTGTGTCGGTATGTCAGGAAAGTGTCATGAATAATAAATAGAAATGTAACCGTAACCTGACCGTGGAAACATTTAATTTTTGTCTTGTAATGTATTCCATTATATTATGTTGCATCACAACATTAACATGTTTTTCTGTATAGAGATTCGGGCTGCTCTCCCATGCAGAGCGTGTTCCTACACTGCCATGCAGCACCACCCTTTTTTATCTCTTTTTTTCTGCCTGCAGGTGTATCTGTCTCACTATCAAAGCGGATGTTTCTTCTGAATTTTGCCAGGGACAGCCTTTTCTGTTACTGTGGGTTCTTTTGCGTGCGCTGAGTACATGCTGCACACATGACCTCGGTTTATCGTCTCATCCGAATGACTTGGATTAGTTATAATTTTTTGTGCCCTTCCCAGAAAGCACATTATCTTTATGGTTAGAATAAGAAAAAAAGAACTGATGTTTTTCAGATTTATAAGCCAAGAGCGTTGTCAACGGGAAAGTATTCCTGCAGAAAAAGAATTTGTTAAAGTTTCCCACATACGCACGCAAGCGCATGCACGAACGCACGCACGCACACGCACGAACGCACACACACACACACACACACACACACACACTGTGTTATCACAAACATTCACAGTATGTGTAAATGCTCACGTGAGCCAAAAATTAATCAGTCTGGTAGTTAGGTTACTAGGAATTCTTAAAACATGAAAGAACGTAATTCCAGATTGCTGCATATGACATACATAGAACATTTAATGTATTTAGAAATGAAAGGCCTGTAAACACTAAGCGTGCGTTTTGAAACTTTGGGAGTGACAAAACAAATTACTGAACGACCATTGTTGGCCTGAACGGCGCTGCAAAACTCCAGCAGAGGGGGAAAATTGCGGCAGGTGGGTTGCTGTATTTTAGCGTAATTGTATTTCACCACAAACAACTTTGGACATAAGCGCTTCAAAATTCACATCTCAATGCACACATACACACAAACACGCACATACACACACACACACTCACATACATACACACACGCGCGCGCGCACGCACCCACACACACTTATTTTCTCGTCAGTCAGTTCATCCAAAGAAACAGTATGAGATCTGAAAAACAAACCCCCTAAAATCGTAATAAAGAAACCACCGATATTTCGAAGAAAATTGGATAACAAGTCATGCATACAGGCATAATGAAATGGTGACAAATATGTGAGGGAAAGATACAACAAAGCGTGAACGGGTGAGAAAAAGAGGGAGAGATGGAGACAGACAGAGAGAGAGAGAGAGAGTGGGGGGGCGGGGGGGGGGGGGGGGGGGCAGAGAGAGACAGACAGATGGGCAGACAGATTGCGAGAGAGAAAAAAAGAGAGTGGAGAGTGGGGAGGCATAAGCTGCGTGTGTGTGTGCACGAGCGCGCGTCCGTGTCTGAGAGTGTGTGTGTGTGTGTGTGTGTGTGTGCGTGTGTGTGTGTTTCTGTCTGTGTGTGTGAGAGAGAGAGAGAGACAGAGAGAGAGAGAGAAGAATAGAAGAGACAGAAAGAGAGATGCGGACAGACCGAAAGAAGGAGACAGAGAGGAAAGAGACAGACAGGAAACATACAGTGAGATTGGCAGGCAGACATTTTAAAGATGAATCACATACCTGAACTTGGCCACGTGGAGTGGCTGATATCAAAGCCGCTGTGTGCACAGGGACAAACACAACGAGCCCACACTGTGTCCGGAACAAAGCAGCCAACAAAAGCGAGTGTCGAAAAAAACAATGCACCAAGCACAGCTATCACGTTTCTACATACGATCACCACGTCACCTGGTCCGCATTATTGAAGCCAACATTCTTGTCGTGTGTGTGTGTGTGTGTGTGTGTGACTGAAGCCGACTGAACGAAACGAATGACGAGGGCCCTAAGGCAGATGTCAGCCGGCTGTCCATGTAAGGAAGCCTGTTGTGCAAATGACTCCCTGTTTTCAAAGCGCTTAGAGCTGGGTCTCCGATGAAAGACAGGCGATAAATAAGGATCAAGAATAAAAGACAAATAAACAAGCAAAAGCCTAGCCTCTGTGTTTCTAAAACGTCTGTTGGGTTTTCCTTTTGTTTTCACGTAATGTCTACCACATCAGTTTCCAAGACACCGACGCTGTGTCCACGCACACAGTTCGTGTCAACAGTTTCAGTGGAGAGCCGTCAAGAACTGCTGTTTTGTCACACACACCCCTCCCCCCCCACGATTTCTTTTCTATCATCTGCAAAACGTATAAACTGAAGACGTCTCTACTCCTGCCCTGTCCTTGCCCACAATACCGTGTAAAGTATATCATCACTCCTTAGTCAAGTGACAGAAAGGTTTCGAAATGCATTGCTGCCACTGTCACGGCGTTATGGACGAAGAACAAAAATGTAATCTATTTTGATAGATTATTAAAGCGTTGTGACAATGATAATGGTGACACGGATGCATATAAAATCAACTTTCTCTCATTTGTCGTTCCACTGACTACCCAGTGAGAAGACTCAATTGTTGCTCCAACATCCAACTCACAATCGTTCACTGACTGCACAGTTTTAACGACACTGGAACACTGTGACTTCATTAGCTTTTTCCTGCGTCTTCTTTGTACAGTCGCGCAAGTTGTACACTTTCGTCAGCGAGGTGTTGGACATGGCACTGTCGCAGCGTGTTTCTGCACGCTGCCGGTTCCATTTCCCTAGCTGATTCCGTTTTAGGGTGGGCCAGTCATCCAGCAGTGTCGCTGACAATGTCTTTCCTGTCTGTACCCACTGACAGCTTTCTGCGTCTCCGTGTATGTGTGTGTGTGTAATTCGAGAGCTCCCTCAGGTGACAGCCAAATTGTGCACACACATCAATACTATCCCGGGCAATCTTCATTGAACACACACACACACACACACACACACACACACACACACACACACACACACAGAGAGAGAGAGAGAGAGAGAGAGAGAGAGAGAGAGAGAGAGAGAGCAACGATTCTGTTATTGTTTTTTCGCCGTATGATAAGTATCAAATTATGCCTTGACTGCTGACCTTGTTGAAATGAGGTCAATGTGGTCAAGTAGTACATTCTGTATCGATTTTAGTGAAACAACTGATTTTTCACAACAAAAATAATGCCATCTCAAGAAGAAGACGACGGAGTAACAGAGTCAGAGCGACCTGACCTGTCAGGCCCATTTTGTCAAACTGAAATGACAGTCATTCACTGATGGGCATGCTGGTCAGCAGCAATCAAAGGTAAAAACAGATAGTCTGTTTTCCGAACATTTTTTCATTATCAGCTGATCTGTTCAAACAGACAGAGTCTGTTTTCCGAACATTTTTTCATTATCAGCTGATCTATTCAAACAGATAGAGTCTGTTTTCCGAACATTTTTTCATTATCAGCTGATCTGTTGAGGTCTGGGTGAGAAATGGACGGAGTAGTGCAGACAATTCTCAATACCAATCCTGCTGTGTAAACTATGTGACAGAGCGGTGCAGACAATTCTCAATACCAATCCTGCTGTGTAAACTATGTGACAGAGCGGTGCAGACAATTCTCAATACCAATCCTGCTGTGTAAACTATGTGACAGAGCGGTGCAGACAATTCTCAATACCAATCCTGCTGTGTAAACTATGTGACAGAGCGGTGCAGACAATTCTCAATACCAATCCTGCTGTGTAAACTATGTGACAGAGCGGTGCAGACAATTCTCAATACCAATCCTGCTGTGTAAACTATGTGACAGAGCGGTGCAGACAATTCTCAATACCAATCCTGCTGTGTAAACTATGTGACAGAGCGGTGCAGACAATTCTCAATACCAATCCTGCTGTGTAAACTATGTGACAGAGCGGTGCAGACAATTCTCAATACCAATCCTGCTGTGTAAACTATGTGACAGAGCGGTGCAGACAATTCTCAATACCAATCCTGCTGTGTAAACTATGTGACAGAGCGGTGCAGACAATTCTCAACACCAATCCTGCTGTGTAAACTATGTGACAGAGCGGTGCAGACAAATCTCAATACCAATCCTGCTGTGTAAACTATGTGACAGAGCGGTGCAGACAATTCTCAATACCAATCCTGCTGTGTAAACTATGTGACAGAGCGGTGCAGACAATTCTCAATACCAATCCTGCTGTGTAAACTATGTGACAGAGCGGTGCAGACAATTCTCAATACCAATCCTGCTGTGTAAACTATGTGACAGAGCGGTGCAGACAAATCTCAATACCAATCCTGCTGTGTAAACTATGTGACAGAGCGGTGCAGACAATTCTCAATACCAATCCTGCTGTGTAAACTATGTGACAGAGCGGTGCAGACAATTCTCAATACCAATCCTGCTGTGTAAACTATGTGACAGAGCGGTGCAGACAATTCTCAATACCAATCCTGCTGTGTAAACTATGTGACAGAGCGGTGCAGACAAATCTCAATACCAATCCTGCTGTGTAAACTATGTGACAGAGCGGTGCAGACAATTCTCAATACCAATCCTGCTGTGTAAACTATGTGACAGAGCGGTGCAGACAAATCTCAATACCAATCCTGCTGTGTAAACTATGTGACAGAGCGGTGCAGACAATTCTCAATACCAATCCTGCTGTGTAAACTATGTGACAGAGCGGTGCAGACAATTCTCAATACCAATCCTGCTGTGTAAACTATGTGACAGAGCGGTGCAGACAATTCTCAATACCAATCCTGCTGTGTAAACTATGTGACAGAGCGGTGCAGACAATTCTCAATACCAATCCTGCTGTGTAAACTATGTGACAGAGCGGTGCAGACAATTCTCAATACCAATCCTGCTGTGTAAACAATGTAAAACAAAACGAATGCATAGATATTCATAGATTGATTAACTTCCTGTCTGTTTAAGAAAAAAGAAAAATAAACAAACGAACAATCCCCTGCGTGTGAGTACAAACCAAACATTCGAATGTTTCTAAAAGACCTATTCATAATTATACATTTTTCTCTTTGCAAGTTACCATTGATTGAATTTTTTTTTTTTTTTTTTAAAGACAGTTACGGAAATAAATGAAACCACTTAACAAAACAAACGAAACAATTCAAGGCACAGCAAAACAACATCACAGCGGTTGTCTAGGGGTAATAAGCCCGACTAGGAAGTGAAAGTCCTCGAGTTCGATTCCTATTATACAGTGTTGTGTGTTGGATTTATCAGCGGAAATGTTTTCTTGCAAGTCAAGTGGGTTTCACAAACACACGGCGCACTTTTCACATGCAGTATTCTTTTTTCTTCTTCTTCTTCTTCGTTCGTGGGCTGCAACTCCCATGTTCACTCGTATGTACTCGAGTGGGCTTTTACGTGTGTGACCGTTTTTACCCCGCCATGTAGGCAGCCATACGCCGTTTTCGGGGGGTATTCTCTTATCTGAAATGCATGTTCCAAGATCTGTTTCAGATTTTCTCATAGCATACAGACAGGCTGTCTGAAGCCATATATCTTTCTTTTCTCGACGATACGCAAAATTTCACACACAACCTCGCACATGCATTTATGCAAACTCCAAAGTCCAAACTTCAATTCGTTACCCACCCCCCTCAATCTCTTTTTGTCTGCCTTTCACACACACATCTCTCTCTCTCTGTGATAGATACATAAATATACAGACACATACAAAGACAGGCACACACATGCGCGAGTACACACACACATACACAGACATACACGCGCACAAACACACGCGCGCGCATGCGCACGCACACACACACACACACACACACACACACACACACACACACACATTCACAGGCAAGACACGTGCGCAAACGCATTCACTCTCGCACGCACACACACACACACACACACACACACACACACACACCAAGGGCAGAAAATTGAAGGGTGCGCAATCTTAGCTGGTAGCCGATTAGTTTGACCTATAGAATGGTGGGCTATGGTTTGCCATCACTTGCCGTGTCTGTTTTCGGCAGCAAACCAGTTTCCGCGAGTTTCCATTCTGGGCACTTTTCGCTTCATTGCCTTCAGCTCCGCTTTCAAGATCTGTTGTTGGATTTCGTGTCAGTGATTGTGTGTGGGTGAGTAGGAAGAATGAGGACTCCGTAGAGTCATACGTAGATCTGTTTTGACGAGAATACAGTTTCAGTTTCAGTTTCAGTAGCTCAAGGAGGCGTCACTGCGTTCGGACAAAACCATATACGCTACACCACATCTGCCAAGCAGATGCCTGACCAGCAGCGTAACCCAACGCGCTTAGTCAGGCCTTGAGAACTCAAAAAAAAAAACAACAACAAAAAAAACAAAAAACAAAAAAAAACAACAAAAAAACAAAAACAAACAAAAAACAAACAAACGGGGGAATAAATAATAGATAAGCTTGCATAAATAAATAAATAAATAAATAAATAATAATTATAATATAGAAAAAGGTAGTAGTAATAATATTAGTAATACTAATAAAATGATAATAATAAAACATAAATAAATAAATAAATAAGACAACAATGGTGATAAATAAGCAAATAAATGTAAAATATGAAGACACACATTCACACATACACCCACACATGCATAACAGAAATGCACCAGACATGCAGTTTCACATATATGAAAGCACAGTCAAATACATATAAACGTACATGAGCTCCAACACACACACACACACACACATGCATTACCGTGCACCTCCTCTACCCCCCTCCTCCACACACTCATTTCTAGTCTAAGTATCGCAGCTTCCACAGCACACACACACACACACACACACACAAACACACACTCACAGAGATGAACACTTACTTGTACAAGCACATATGAAAGCACAGTCAAATACATATAAACGTACATGAGCTCCAACACACACACACACACACACACACACACATTACCTTGCACCTCCTCTACCCCCTCCTCCACACACTCATTTCTAGTCTACGTATCGCAGCTTCCACGGCACACACACACACACACACAAACACACACTCACAGAGATGAACACTTACTTGTACAAGCACACACACATACGCCCATATCTCCCACCCCCAACCCCACACACGTACATACAAAGATATATATATATATATATATATATATATATATATATATATATATATACACGTTCCAATATCCTGTTGCTCCCACAGTGTAGGCATGCATACACTCACATACCTCATCCTCTACCCCACCTCCCCCCGCACTCCCACCTCCCCTCACACACACACACACACACACACACACACACACACACACACGTACACATATCTCTCCTGACACTTGTGTACAATTTCACTCTCGCGCATTCACAAACGCACTCAAAAGCACAGACCCACACATACACACAAACACACACAGCCGCCACTGACTGGCCGCAAGAGGGATGGGAAAAGATCTCTGATGCCAAGAACGTGGCGTCTAGTGTGTTGCTCGGTCTATTGTATTTGGAAAGGCCCACAGAGACTCTGTTCCGTTTTGAAGAAATTTGCGCAATGTTGGTTTGGAAATGATGCCGATATTTGTTTGATTTGCAAAGCATCGTGCTCTACCTTTCATGTTAGATTTGCGGCCGCTCCCTCTCTCTGCTTCTATTTCTTTGAGGCGATCGATGGTGTGATGGCCTTGTACCTGTTCTTTTTGGTATTCTTTGACTTTTCTGAGGATTTCCGATTTTCCTAGATGTAGGCTGCTCGTTGGTGTTGCGTTACCAGCAAGTCTGTCAGCTCGCTCATTTCCCTTAACACCTGCATGTCCCGGGCAGTATGACCATGTGAGTTTTTTAATCTGAAAGTTGCGCATTGCGTTATGCCACTCTGGGCTTCCCATTCCGTTTTCAATTTTCTGTATGAGGTTCATTGAGTCGGTTAGAATCATGGCATGTTGGTTTCCGGGCGTATGGAAGGACGATAGCCACTGGAGGGCATGTGTCACAGCTTCAACTTCCATCGTTAGGCTGGAGGTTGTGACTTTGTAGGCAGCATTCTCTTCCCAAATTGTTTTTCCATTTTGTTTCGCAGTGAATCCCCAGCCAGACTGGTCTTTGGTGACTGAGCCATCTGTGTATATGATGATGTCCTCTTCTTTACTGTTTTCTTCTATAAGCAGCTTCACTTCCGCATCAGTTTTGCCCTCTGGCCATTCCCGACAATGTCTTCCTAGAGTGGGTGAAATGACTGTGTTGAATAGATGGTTGAGGTTTTCGGGGTTTTTCTCCCATTCTTTTGTTTCTTTCAGGTCTTGAAGTCGGCATACTAGCTGGATTGTGTCTTCTGCTTGCCCCATCCATGATCTTCCTCGTCCTAGACGGCTGCCTTTTTGTTCTTTGACTGCGTCATGCAGTGGGTTTTGAGGGTTTTCTAATGCTTTGAAGTAGGTCTTGACCTGTTCTAACTTGTTTCTGGCCTGCACTGAAGGAAGGTCAAGCAGGTATCGCATGGTTTCTGTGGGCGTGTCTTTTGTTGTTCCAAGGATCAGCCTCATAGCTTCATTTTGGACTCTTTCTAATTTTAGGAGGTTGCTTTGAGACGGTGTTGTTAGCCCAAGTCCGTAGTCGATCACACTGAGGACGAGTGATTGGTATAGCAGGAAGAGGTGGCGTTGTTCAATTCCTTTGGTTGCCATTGCTTTTAAGACTGAAAGGCCCTTTTTGCATTTGAGAACAGTGTTTTCCGTATGTTTTCTGAAGGTCAGCATCCTGTCGAAGTGTATTCCTAGGTAGCGTAGGCATTCAGTTTTCTCAATTTGAATCCCATCGAATGACACAGAAGGTGGTGATTTGCTCGCGGTTTTGTTGTTGAGGGTGCACAGCAACGTTTGGGCTTTCGCTGGATTGATGGAAGATCCTGTGTCTTTGCACCATTGAGCAATATTGTTTAGTTGTTTCTGGACGGCTTC
>NC_134880.1:29342450-29359950 GCF_041734735.1 Babylonia areolata
GAGGAACGCCTTGAGTCCACCGTGCTGGACAACCAGAATGTGGAGCCAACATGGGGCGCACTGTATGAGACGGTGTACAACACTGCCATGGAGTGCCTGGGGCCTTCTGCCAGGGAGCACAAAGACTGGTTTGATGAGAACTGCACTGAGATCAAGCAGGTGCTAGAAGACAAACGCCAAGCCTACAGAGCCCACATTGAAGATCCCAAGTCACAGTCAAAGAAAGACATACTGAAGAGCGCACGCAGCACCATCCAGCTGAAGCTGCGGCAGATGCAGGATTCCTGGTTGAACAACAAAGCTGATGAGATCCAGGGCTTTGCAGACAGGAACGACATGAAGAACTTCTATAGCGGCCTGAAAGAAGTCTATGGTCCCACCACCTCCGGATCTGCTCCACTCCTCAGTGCTGATGGTTCTACCTTGATCACTGACAAGGACGGGATCCTTGAGAGATGGGCTGAACACTTTGACAGCGTACTGAACCGCCCTTCCACCATCAATGATGAAGCCATCGACCGACTCCCCCAGGTGCCAGTCAGTGAGTCGTTGGATGCCATTCCAACTTTGGAGGAGACCCAGAAAGCTATCCGTCTGCTATCCAATGGCAAAGCCCCTGGCTCAGACTCCATTCCAGCTGAGGTCTACAAAGAAGGTGGTATGGCGCTGACTGAGAAGCTTCATCAGCTTTTCCAGCTCATCTGGCAGCATGAGGCAGTTCCACAGGACTTCAAAGACGCTTCCATCATACACCTGTACAAGTGCAAAGGAAATCGTCAGCCTGTGACAACCATCGTGGAATATCCCTGCTGTCCGTTGCAGGCAAGACTCTACTCAACCGTCTCATAGCGCACCTTGAGCAAGGTCTCCTACCAGAGAGCCAGTGTGGCTTCCGGAAAGAACGCGGGACTATCGACATGGTGTTTGCTGCCAGGCAGCTCCAGGAGAAGTGTCAGGAACAGAACGCCGACCTTTACTCCACCTATGTCGATCTGACCAAGGCCTTCGATACTGTTAGTAGAGATGGCCTTTGGAGAATCATGGCGAAGTACGGATGTCCCAGAAAGTTCATCACCATCATACGGCAACTACACGATGGGATGCTGGCCCGAGTCCAAGACAACGGAGAGATTTCAGAACCATTCCCTGTCTCCAACGGAGTCAAGCAAGGATGTGCTCTTGCCCCCACCCTGTTCAGTCTCATGTTTTCAGCCATGCTGACAGATGCCTTCAGAGACGCTGACGTAGGCATTGGCATCAGGTACCGCACAGATGGCTCACTCTTCAACCTCAGGAGGCTTCAAGCAAAAACCAAGGTGAGGACAGACACCGTCAACGACTTCCTGTTTGCTGATGACTGTGCTCTCAACGCTGCCTCTGAAGCTAACATGCAACACAGTGTTGACAAGTTCTCTGCTGCCTGTGACAACTTTGGCCTCACAATCAGCACAAAGAAGACTGAGGTGATGCATCAGCCAGCTCCAGGAAAGCCTTACGTTGAACCAAACATCTTCATCAACGGGCAACGACTGAAAGCGGCGGACAAGTTCACATACCTGGTCAATACACTCTCTCGCACAGTTGTCATCGACGACGAGGTGAATGCCAGACTCGCCAAAGCCAGCGCTGCTTTCGGCAGACTCTATAAGAACGTTTGGAACAGGAGAGGCATCACCCTGGAGACGAAGCTCAAAGTATACAAGACCATAGTTCTCACCACGCTGCTCTATGGATGTGAATCATGGACGGTCTACAAACGCCACGCCAAAAAGCTGAACCACTTCCACACCACCAGCCTCAGAAAACTTCTCGGCATAAAGTGGCAAGAGAAGATCCCTGACATAGAGGTGCTCACTCGTGCAAACTTGCCCAGCATCTACACCATCTTGATGCAGGCCCAGCTGCGCTGGGCAGGCCATGTAGTTCGCATGCCAGACCACCGGCTCCCCAAAAAACTGCTGTACGGCGAACTCCAACATGGCAAGCGCTCCCATGAAGGCCAAAACAGGTGCTTCAAAGAGACTCTAAAAGCTTCTCTGAAGGCTTTCAACATCAGCCACGACACATGGGAGCTGAATGCAATGGGCAGACCAAAGTGGCGTTCAGCTGTCCACAAAGGCGCCAAATCCTGTGAGGCCAACAGAATCGCTGCAGCAGCGCAACGCAGACAGGCCAGGAAAAGCAGTGCCAGCAAGTCCCCGACAGCTGCCAGCATCCCCTGTCCACACTGCGTCACAACCTTCCGGGCGCGGATTGGCCTGACCAGTCATCTGCGCACCCACAGAGCCCAACCCACCCACCCCCAGGATGACTAGATGGTCCTCGTCGATCCCGACGGACGAACCACACGTGTAAGTGTGTGTGTGGTGTGTGTGTGGTGTGTGTGTGTGTGTGTGTGTGTGTGTGTGTGTGTGTGTGGTTATGGGCGTGTGGAAGGGATGCGGGGGGTGTGCTTGGGGAATCTCACTATTTCAGATAAGTTCAGAATAATTCGCAATTTGTACTCAAGATGTGTTTGAACGAATCAAATATCGAGAGAGAGATAGGGAGACAGAGACAGAGACAGAGACTGAGAGACACAGAGACTGAGAGACACAGAGAGACAGAGACAATGAGAGAGAGTTTTGTCTGCCTTTCACCGATTTTTCTTTTTCACCAACACCACGCATCATCATCATCATCATCATCATCATCACCAGCACCAAAAGCAGCAATTATGTGTCACTTTTTCGTGGGACGATAAGGGATAAGGGTTGGGGCGGGCGGATTTGTAGGGGTGGGGGGTCGGGTGGGCTTGGGAGGGGGTATATGATTCGTATCGTGTGTGCTGTTGATGGAAAGATTGGTGTTGGCGTTACGGTGACATTGATGCTGGTAGGGATGTGTGTGTGTGTGCATGTGTGGTGTTACTCTGTGTGTGTGTGTGTGTGTGTGTGTGTGTCCGCGCGCGCGCGCGCGTGCGTGCGTGCATGCGTGCGTGCGTGCGTGTGTGTGTGTGTGTGTGTGTGTGTGTGTGTGTGTGTGTAAGAGTATTATTTGATGATTAAAATAATACAGAAAATGACCACCTACCTCAATGACTCATTGAAATTAAACTCCTGAGCTGCATAGCGATGTTGGCATTCTGTTTCCAAGTCGTCTCGCTTCACCTTCACTTCACTCGTACCCAGTTGAAATCTTCCCCCTTCCTTAAAAAACGCTCTGTGTGTGTGTGCGTGTGTGTGTGTGCGTGCGTGCGTGCGTGTGTGTGTGTGTGTGTGTGTGTGTGTGTGTTTGCATGTAATTGCGTGTGCGTGCGTGCGAGCGCGCCAATGCGTGCGTGGGTATTAATGTTTTGGAGTGTCTTTGTGGTGATATACCTTGCGTGCTTGGAAAATCAGTTTTATCGATATCGTCGTTCATACCTGTCAAAGCAAAAGCGTCAAGTGCGCTATCAACAATGAGAAATCACGGCTTGTATAAACAGAGCATAAATAACAACCACCCTACTGTTATCAGTTGATGTGCTCTGCTGTAAGCAGTCGTCGTTGTCTGTGTCGCATTGGTGATCGTGTCGCGTCAACCTGTGCAGACACAAGATAAAAAAATGATTGTTTTTGTTTTCTTTTTTTCAGGTGCCTGTGACGTGAACTGAGTCGATTTGGGGGAAAAAAGGACCAAGAAAACAACTTCATTCCTTCTTTAGCGTTTTCCTTTTCTTTTCTTTCCCTTCTTCGATTATTACTAGTTCTTTTTCTTCCCTCTTTCTGCTTTCCTTGCCGATTCAGCTGCGCTCCGGTCCTCGGCTGCCCTGTTCCCATGCTACCCGCACCTGAGTGATTTTTCTTCTCTGTTCATTATCCTTGCCGTGGTCCCCACGGTCTTCCAATGGCCCAAACGTATATCCCTTCAGTTCATTCCGCTTCCTTTCTTCAATGTCATAATATGTGAAAACCCCGTCTTTCGTTATCAGCTTACCAAACGCGTGGTTTGTGACCAGCATTGTCGGCTACATATCTTGCAATAGTTCTCGACGCATTTGTCGCGAGTTTCGGAAAAAAATCCTTCTTGACATATGTACACTGCAGAATCGGTCCGGTGAGCTCAGATTGCGAGCATTCCTTAAGATCTTTCTTTTGTTTGTTTGACAGTGATTTCACGATGACAGCAGATTCCGTTTTGAGTTCTGTGCGTACTTTCTTTCATGGTGTCTTCTGTGACCCCGGTTGTCCCAGTTCTCTTTCCCCTGTCATTTCTCCGTTTCAAAGAATAACAGATTATTTCGCTTGCTGTGGTTCTCAGCACAGTCACATTTATGATGGATGGATTTCAGTTAGAGAGAGAGACAGACAGATAGACAGAGATCTAAATAGATCCAGAAGAACGTTAACTGCGCACAGCGAACGTTTTGATGTATACACGTGAAGCTGGTCAAAACTGTGGTCCTTGAATTCAGAATGAAATAAAAGTCAATGGAATTTTGAAACACCAAGATATAACAGCTTCTACAAGACTGGGTTACGAAGCTGCCTGCACTGCACAGTTGCATGGCGGAACGAAGAGCCATCAACATCTCGTCAGTGAACTGGCCTTTGCTGACTAAAGAGCTCAGTCGAGGCCGACGATCTTGATCAGTACAAAGTCGTTATTCCATTGAAGAAAAAAAAAGCGTTCTGTCTGTCTGTATACATGTATGAAAGTATGTCTCTCTTGTTCTCTCGCACATCCGTGACAGTGTTGTGTCAGAAAAGTTAGCTGTATACACACACACACACACACACACACACACACACACACACAAGGAAAAAAACACCAAGAAGAAGACCTACCACATGTTTCCACGAGGAAAGGCTCCAGCACCCTGGCCGTGAACCTTGGGCGCCACGTGCAACAGCTGTTTGGGGCAAAACCCAAGAGAACAACCAGGACCAGGCAGCAACCCCCCAGGGTAGCCCCGCTCCACCGACAGGGACCTCCACGCTTTCCTGGACAAAGAGACGATTGGTGGAACATATTTGACATGTTGAGAGGGTGTTATTAAGATATAAGCGGCAAAGAATAATCCTAGTTATCAGTTCAGAATATGTTGTTTACAGTTAAATTACTGTGTTCAGTCGGATCAACTGTGCTGATTATTCCAGAACCCGTCATCTGACGCACTTTGTGAGAGAATCACTTGTGACACTCTCGGTGGTTATCAAGTATTTATTTATAAACTACAGCTTTTCTTTCTATTTATTTTCCAGTTATTATTTTTCCTACCCTTATCTAATATCACTTACAATGAAAAGACGTTAAACTGAAGAACTCTCTCTCTCTCTCTCTCTCTCTCTGTTGATTCTGAGTTTTAATTTTACCATATTGCCTCCCTCTTTTCGCACCTTGTTTTTAAAAAAAAAGTTAGTATGTTAAGTACACATAAATAAACTAACATGCTTGCACCGCATTTACTTAAGACTTTGTTCTGGAAAAAAAAAAGAAGCGAAGAACTTGTTACGCATTCTATGAACAAATGAGGTCATCAGATGACGTCAACAATTCTGTATCATTTTGAAGGAAAAAAGTGCTGCTTTGTAAAACCTGGTGCAAATGACTGTAAGTAATCGATATTACCCTCTTGTTCAGCAGTGATTTACCTTTTTTTCCCCCATTTTACGATCCTCTGTGGACAGTTAGACAGGAATGGTCTCCGGAGTTACCTTCTTTGCATCGGTGAAGAAGACTGACCGGAATAGGTGTGAGAATTCTGGGTTTCGGATTGAATTCCGATTCAAATTAAGATTTGAGCTTGGTTTGATGAAAAAAAAAAGGTTGACTAAGGTCCGAACCTTCAAACTTGAACGTGTCGATGTGTTTTTGATATTCTCACAAAGGACTGAAAAATAAAACAAAGCCCAAACATTTCTGACTTTGAGTCTTGGGTTTTCGTTTTGCCGTAGTAATTTTTTGTTTGTTGTTGGGGTTTTTTTTGTTTGTTTTTTTGTTTTTTGTTTTCTTTTTTTGTTATTCGCTTTTAGAACACCGTGAGGTATTTATAGAGTGCTTTGAAAGCTTTATGAGATCTTTCTCGACTGAGAGCTGTAACAGGTTTTTTTTGTTGTTGTTGTTTTTGTTTTTTGGTCATGTTTACATGAATCATATTGGGCGTTTTGATCAGCATTAGTACCAGATATCATGCAGTAAGTATGTATTCTTCTTCTTAGTGGTGTGGTAGTAGTAGTAGTATTGCACTTTGAAAATTCCGTACTGCCACTGCGCCTTCCCTAGTATGACTCATCCTCGACCTGTGTGAGGTCTGCTGCCAGTTTACCACAACTAATCATCTCTCCCTCACTGTCTGTCTGTCTGTCAACCTCTTATCCCCTTGAATAACATTTTGCATCAGGTTTATGAAGTGCACGCATGGTTACTATGATGCGATCGCTCGTTTTCATAGCCCTACCTACATGCATGCTCGCGCTCACGTTGGTGCACACAAACACACACATGCACACAAACACAGAGTCATAATTGTTCTTTCGTTTTTTGGCTCACTTGTGTAAACAAAGTGAGTCTATGTTTTAACCCGGTGTTCGGTTGTCTGTGTGTGTGTGTGTGTGTGTCTGTGTGTCCATGGTAAACTTTAACATTGACATTTTATCTGCAAATACTTTGTCAGTTGACACCAAATTAGGCATAAAAACAGGAAAAATTCAGTTCTTTCCAGTCATCTTGTTTAAAACAATATTGCACCTCTGGGATGGGCACAAAAAAAAATATATAAAAAAAAGAAGCCAAATTATATGCAAACTGCATTTACTGTTATATTTATATTTTTTGTATTCTCTAAACTTGGCACTTTGATCTGGTATTCTGACACAACAACAAGAGTAGTTATTATTATCATTTTTTGTTCAAACAGGAACTTCTTTTGCTAAGCATGGAAGTTTTATTTATTTTGCAAACGTTTTGGTGCAGATAGTAAAAAAGGGAAATTAATCTGTAATTAATGCTAGGGGACTTAATTTGCTTTAAACTGATCTTTCTCATCTTAAACATTACATTTTGAAATTATACTCAGTACATAAAAAGCTTGTGTGTTTTACTCTCAGTGTACAGGGCTTTCACTATGTTGTTGTTGACCTGTCCGTTCAAGCCTATATTCAATGGACAATACACGATAACATGTGATGGAAAGTTGGAGAAGGAGACCGTTAAATATTTATTCAGAGAAAGATTTGTGAACGCCTCATCACTTACTGGATTATGCCCCAAACTGCCATAAAAATATCCACAGAATCAGTCGGAATTCACAGTTAAAAATTGTAAACCATGCGAATCAATACCCTTGAATTGATCAGGATGAAACGAAAAAATTTCCAGTCTTGACTTTTCTCAAAATGAAGACCTTTTCACTTCATACGACGTTTAGAAGTACTTTACTTGGCTCTACATGTTATTCGTTTAACAAAATACTAAATTTTCATATCAACTTAACTATAAAACTAGAATGGACATAAAAGAGAAACTGAATCGACCGTGTCGTACTACATTCCCGGTGGGTGTAACTATACTTGTACATCTATCTAGATCTAGAGAAAACAGCTAAATGTTGCAGTGTGATTGCGGGGATAGCCACGTCTCCTTTATCGCGGACTTAAAAAGAATTTTTTATTGCCCTTAAAGATGTTTTGAATGCCCAAGATACACCAGAATAATATGATTTAAACAGCGTTCTCACTGCGAATACCGCAATCGATTTATCGCCCTTTAAAAAAGTATGTTCAAATATTAAATTTTAGAACGTCAGTTAAGGAGCCACGATAGTGTAATGGGTAAGACAGTTTCTTCTCACCCGAACACGCGGGGTTCGAATCTGGTGAGCACTTTTTTTTTTCTTTCTTTTTTTTTTTTTTTTACCCCGAAGCTTTATAATATCAAATACAGAACACATTTTAACGATTAGATTTTTTTTTAAAGTGTATCACAAGTGAGTCTTGAAGGCCTTGCCTCTCTTGTTTCCTTTATATCCACCGTTGCGACATATCTTTTGTTTTCCAGTGGATAAAAAATAAATTTGTGTTTCTCTTTGGCAGGTTTGGCAGTCAGTGACTCGTTCATCACTTCAAAGAAATGAAGATGTGAACGTAGATAAGTGCTTCAATAAAACTCACTTCTGAACTTCGTCTGCCAATTTGAAACATTTCATGAAAATGAATACCGCTCGAAAAAAAATCAAATAAAAACAAGATCAAACAAATGTATTCCACGAATCTGTTGAAATGTCAGAATGTGGCAGTTGTGATCCTGGCACTATCTGTATCAAGTAAGTTCATTCGGCATGCCTTTCTATGTTTTGTTGTCAGGACCTGTATGTGTTTCACAATTACTTCTTAGCCGACTCTCTGTCTGTCTGTCTGTCTGTCTGTCTCTCTCCCTCTCTGTCTCTCTCTGTCCCTCTCTGTTTAACCACCTCAAAATAAACGCAGCAGTGCTTTACTACGATCATACTTAGCGTCCGAGTTTAAAGCTGATGTTTAAAAACAAAATCAAAACACTCAATGTACATGACCTGTCATTTCCAAGGGAACAAAAGCGCCGCGGCAACATTTTTCCAACGTACACAGGACAAGGCTGGGAGATTCTCTTCAGCTGTGCCGATATCATTCCGACTGCTTTTACGTCTGTGTCAGTGCTCGGGTCTTCCCAGTTTTCGTTTGCCGTGTGAGTTCCATCAAGGGCCTGCTTGATAATAGATATCCGAGGGGACGTACTGCAGAGAATGGCCTATCCAACCCTACTTCCTTCCCATGATTTCTGTGTTGATCGGACTTTGTCTTGTTCTGTCCTACAGGCGGATGTCATAGATGACATTAGGACATCTGATGGTAAAAATGGCACTCAGACATCTGTTTACAAAAAAACTGTCTGGAGCTTGTGGGTGTGTTGGACTTGGTTGTCCTCCATGTTTCACAACCCTAAAAGCAAGAGTGATTCCACGTTGGTGTAATTAATAAAATAAAAATTAAAAAAAATAAAATAAAAAAGAAGAAAGATTTTTTTTTTTTTTTTTAATTTTTTTTTTTTTTAAAGCTGAGAGGGTTGAAGAGTTCAATGTGTGTTGAAGGCTTTCTTGGAGTCTTCGTCTGCATTGCCATTTTTTGGTGACCACACTGCCAAGGTAGACAATATAGTTTTTTGACGTTCTTTCCTTTCAGTTGACAACATGACAACAGTCGTTAGTTTTGTTCTTATCAGATGCTCTTTGGATAAGCATGCACGGATACATAACCACGAGTGAGAATGCACGCGTGACTGCGTGTGTGCTAGTGTGAGTACACTAGCGTGTTTGTTCGATTAAGTACGATTCGTACATTGTAATGGGTCAGGACTTCTGTCTATAGTTTTCTCTCTCCGTTGATAACAGACTAAGGTAACTATAAGCGCTGTGTGTGTGTGTTTGTGTGTGTGTGTGTGTGAAGGGAAGGGTTTCGGAACGCACGTTTTCTTAGGTCTCTCTCTCTCTCTCTCTCTCTCTCTCTCTCTCTCTATATATATATATATATGTGTGTGTATGTGTGTGTGATTAGATTTTATATTGACTGAGTTAGAGACAGACTGATAGAAATAGAGAGACTGAGAGAGTCACGAATTGAAATAATCTGCTTTAGCTGAGGACGTGTGCACGGGCATTGACTGTGGACCAGGGGTGTGTGTGGCCGGTGTCTGTGAGTGCTCGGGGACCAGTTACAAAGGACCGAACTGTACAGGTAACTTACTATTTCACCGGTCTTTTTCTTCTTGTTCATTTTCGTCTTCTTTACATGTTGTGAAATAGAAATACCCTTGCAACTTAATTGCTGCTGCAGCACTGTGCAATTGTTTGATGTGTTAATGCTATATTTCTTCTACATTGGTATGTATGAACTGTGCAGAATTCTGGTGGTGATGATGATGATGTTTCTCATTTGGGAAATATAACCCTCAATGCAAGAGGAGAAGAAAACACTGACCTTAATGCCGCTGCCTTTTTGTAGTTCGTAGACTTCCCGTTTGGTCTTACCGTCAGTTCTATGTCAACCCGTTTTTCTCACGGCCTCTGCCGATCTGTCTATCTAAACGTCTGTCTGCCTGTCTGTCTGTCTTCTTTTCTCTGGTGTCCATGCCTAAGATGACCGACGGCTAGGTACTCAGCTGACAGGAAAAAAAGTTCTGTTAAAATTGGAGTTTGAGATGCTTTGGCAAGCCCCTCATTGAATTACACCATCAGTTTGATGCGGCATTGTAGCACTTAATGGACAGACAATACAGAGTGTGAATGTGTGGCGGGCTAAGCGGGCTTTTTATTTTATTTATTTATTTTTTTTAAACTGCTTGAAGTGTGTCACATTCCGAATCTGCCTTATTTTCATCTTGAGAGTTCTACGTTTGCTGTTGTGTACCCATTCCTTCATACGGGTCTGAATAAGGTCGGTAAAACGTGAATAAGTATTTTTCACACACACACACACACACACACACACACACACACACACACACACACACACACACACACATACGGACGCAAGAACGCGCTTAGACAAACGAGTTAATGTTATTTTCATATCTCAAAACTGATCAAAGGAATATTTTTCAGAGTATTACGAGGAAGTGGGAAGAGCCGACCATTCAGAAAGCATCAAACAAACCTGGATCATCGTCGGCTCAAGCGTTGGCGCGGTGGTTCTGATAGTTTGCACCCCTGTAATTATATTCTTTATTAGGACGCGAACATCATGTGACCAGAGCACCACGAGTTCATCCTTCGAATTGAAAGCCATTCCTGGCGCAGCAGCCTATCAGATAGTGGATTTCTCAGCTGTTTATCAAGATGACGATGAAAGCCAAGAGGACGATAGGGTATCCACGAGAAGTGCTGATACAGACAGCGCTGTTTCAGAAGTGACCGAATCAAACGTCTGACAATGCATCTGTTGTGTAAGTGTGTTGGCGATACGAGTGAAATATAAACTGTTTGTGCCCATGGGTCCAATAATCATGGACGGTGCGAACGTCCTGGTGATACGAATGAGAACGTACGCTGTATGTTCCAGTGTTGTATTTCATCCCTCTGTCTCACTAACTCAGTCTTCCTTGTACATATCATATGACTAACTTATGTAAGCACATTTCTGCATTAAAAAAAAAAAAAAAAAAAATATATATATATATATGTGTGTGTGTATGTGAGTGAGTGAGTGTGTGTGTGTGTGTTTTAAACCTTTCATTTTTCTATCGCCATGCAAGAAAACAAATTTCCAGGCCTTTGCCCAATCCACTATTGACGATGCATCTCCCTTGATGTTAAGGGTCTCTGCAAGCGCAAAAACCTCCATACCATTTCTCAGCCTCCACAAACCAGTGTTTAAAGCTGTGCCAAACAACACCCCACTGTAACAAAAATCTAACTGCATAAAGAGGAATGTTCGACACCTAAACCGTAGACTGGTTTGCTATGAAATATTATTAACGTACAACATGATGACAGGCCTTGCCCCAGTACACCTACATAAGAAAATTTCCGTTTACGAGAGGAACCCAAATCAAACAAAACTAAATACCCCAATGCCCAGAATTACTTTTGCCCATTGTGATTCAGACTGTGGTTCACCCCAGCCAGACCCAGTGAAAAGCGCCATAATACCACGATCTGTTGTCTTCCTTATTTGCATCTCTGGGATCTATGGGTATTGTGAAACATGTGTACATAACGTGTGCTCATCGAGGTTGTACAAAGCCGTATCTGTATAAATATATAAGACTGATGTATTTTCAAAGTTTGTCTCGTCAACCTCTTCAGTGTGTTAAAACAAAACTTGAGATTTTTCCATCCAGGATGTTGCAAAAGCTTTGCAAGTCACTGATGACAATGGATGAGTCCTACGTGTGGCAAAATTTTGTCGGATGGTTCACTTGAAGTGATTGAAGGTTCGAATGATGGTTTGCAGAGAGGAGGGAGGGAGTAACTAGTTGAACAGCTAAATGTAGCCACCAAAGGAGGCAAAGAGGAGCAGGAGCTCTGTCGCTGACCAAGAGTTGACACCAAAGACAAACCACCCACTTATTCTGGGCAGGGAGGGAGAGAGTTATGAAGGAGGTGAACAGTTTGGTGTGAGTCGTGAATCACGTGTACAGCGTGTAGCGCGTTTGCATTGATGAAACAGCTACCGTCTGCAGGCAAACTTATGAACAGTGCCCCCCACCGCACCCCCACCTATCCCCAACACTGTGGGTCAAATGTCACAGTTACAGTTTGATACTGTCTGAAAGTCTGAGTGGGCGTGGCACAGGCAGGCATTACAACTGAAGGACGTATGAATATACAATCATTGTGTTCCTTTCAGAAATGCATGGGTTGTGTATACTTTCTTGCAGTAGTTTGCGTGTTAGATTTTTTTTTTTTTTTAAATTACCCTCCTCAACCCAAAACCGCCTGGCAAATTGAAAGCACAACTGAAAATGAAAAACACATCAACAAAAAAAGGGGCAAAGCCTTTATGGCTCACGTGTGACTTGTGCTGCAGAACAACACAAAACTAACAAGAGAGGCAAGGCCTTCAAGACTCACTTGTGATACACTTAAAACAAAATTTTTTTAATCGTTAAAATGTGTTCTGTATTTGTCATCATAAAGCTTCGGGCGTAAAAAAGAAGAAGAAAAAAAGGCTTTGGCGTAGATTCGAACCCAGCATGTTCGGGTCTTAGTCACTGCGCTATTGTAGATCTAATATTGATGTTAAAAAATTAACATTTAAGCATGCATTTTTTAAGCGTGATAAATCGATTGCGGTATCTGAAGTGACAACACTGTTTAAATCATGTTATTTGGGTATGTCTCAGGCATTTAAGAATTCTTTAACGTCTGCGGTAAAGGAGACGTTGCCATCGCCTCAACCACACTGCAACATTTAACAGATATAGATAGATGTACGACAACTTTAGTTTCACTCGCTGGGAAAGTACGAGACGGTCGATTCATTTTCTCTCTTATATTCATTCTAGTTAATTGAGAATTCACTTTAAAATATTCATATACAATAAACACGTCAATGATGTAGTCTGTGTCACTATGTGTTCTGTCCAGAATTCGTATTTCTTTTCTTTTGATTGCGAACAACAAAAAACAAGATCTGCACAGACCAGGCCAGAAAAGGCCAACTGAAACTCTGTGAAACGCTCAATTCAATTTTTCTTTTATGTTCATTTGAGCTAATTCACTGTCCACATTAGAATATTCATATGCAGTAAACACGTCGACGGTGTATTTAGTGTCACTGTATGTGTTCTGTCTAGAATTTGTATTTCTTTCCTTTTAATTGCGAACAAGGAAAACGAGGTCACGCCGTATTCTTACCAAGCAGCGCGTACGCTACTGCAACTGGGATGTGGTAGTATGGTGTTTTCGGAATCCGGAAATAGCCTCAACAAAATAAATCGTTAATGATACGGGAAACACGGCTTGAATCGGGAGACTTACAACCTATTATTGGTATGACTGTGAAGATTTTTTTTCCGACTATCCTAAAGCAAAATTTGGTATTGACAGACACATTATTTCCATTGAAATAGCAATGTTAAAATTTACCACGGACACACAGACATACATACAACCATACACACAAACACCCACACACACACACAACCGAACACCAGGTCATAACATAGACTCACTTTGTTTCCACAAGTGAGTCCAAAACGTCAACAGTGGAGGGGATGAGGGCGATCGGACTGGGTGATTAACAGCTCATAACAAAGCAAATAATACTTTTGCTTACCATCAGAAACCTGTTTTGTCGAACCAAAAGTTGTGTGCTGGAAGCAGAGCAGTTCTGTCTTTTACAACCCATTTTAACAACGGCATTTTATTGTTTTAAGATGATAATACAGATATCTAAAAAATTCAAACTTTCCCTATCTTCATCACGACTTTCCAATTTCGATAATCCTTCGACACGCTTTAAACCGTGAAAACACGTACTGCAAAGGCACCTCACAAAATGATTACAGAAGATGGCTTTGAACAGAAACTGACAATGTGGAAAAACTCTTCAAACGCGCATGCGTAGTGCAAACTGAGTGTAAAACGCAAGTGGGCAAAGTGCATGAACATCCGTTCATTTGAATGGCGTTTCATGGATATTTTCACAACGTCATTAAGACTATACATACATTATTCTCCAAATAGAAACAATCATAGGTGCTTACCAACAAATATAGATTAAAATGTCTTCACTACATTATTTTCCGGAAAAAAACCCGCTTAAGTTGATAGTTGTGTGTGTGCGTGTATGTATGTGTGTGCATGTGTGAGTGAGTGGTTGTGTCTGTTTGTGTGTGTGTGCGTGTGTGTGTGTGTATTTTCATGGAGGATGTGCTTTTTCCACTTGTAAAAAGAACACACACACACGCGCGCGCGCGCGCGCCTACGTTTCTGTGGAGCATAAGCTCCATATTTTATGACTCAGCCACCGGAACTGGTAGGGTAGGTATAGATAACTGCGAACAGCGTGTAATTGCGAACGATTGGTATACCGCCCAACTTGGAAGCGTTCTTTACGGTTGCATTTCACAATTTAACGCCTGCTTCGACCTTTTTCCAAAACTTTAATGAATATCCATTTCCAAGCACCAGTCAAACATCAGCTACTTCTGGCCAATTCCGCGCTCTTCTCTTCGCGCACCACTGCCGACCAAAATTCCAAACGTGTTCTCAAAATCCTAAAATCAAGGGAGGCAAGTTGTAGGACTTGAACTTTGACACAGTTTAAAATAGTTGATTCCATCGGATATGTTGAATGCACATTACCAGTGCTGAGGGAATTTAAGAAAGCATACTGGTGACTGATCAGAACGTGAGTTTTGACAGGATTCTCCAAAATAGTTTCGTTTGCAATTAAACCATAGGATATATTGACGTAAGTCTATTTGCGAACGATGCTGTACAGTTACTGAACACTCTGAAAAGGGTGTATTTGTGTGTTGTGTGGGGTGTGTGTGTTTAAATGTCTGTTAATGTGCATGTGTGATCAAAAACAACACAACAACAGTCTGGTGCGATGTTCCAATAATATGTCATGTCTAATGAGTTAACTCTCTCCATACGAACGGCGAAAGAGACGAAGTTAACAGCGTTTCATCACAATTACCATCATCAAAATATTGCAAGCGGAACGCTCTTGTACTGAAGACGTGAATGTTGACAAAGAATACCACAGTTCTGACGACGGAAGCTAAAGGTTGGGTCATTCAGACACCCACTGGACATCCGAGGGGTCTGTGTTGAGGAGAAGAGAGGACTGGCCGTACTGAGTGAGTTAAGGACCTGCATCTGTTTTAATTGTCTGCAGGTACCCAAGGCCATCGTTCGCAGTTACACTTGCCCGTTCGCATTTACCCTCAGGCACCCCAGCTATTTCAAACGTCGACAAAACGCTGAAAAGAATGTGCAGACGAATTTTCACTGGTGCAACCAGTCGGAGAAAGCCTTCAAAAACAAAAGAACTACGTTTGACTATCCTACGACATGTTATCTTTACAGTACACACGTTGAGCTGGTAGCTTCGACTGTATCGTTCGCAATTATAGGCATATCTACCATACAACCCAAGCAGCCGTCGCTCGACGTTGAAGTTGATTAATGGCCAATGGCCCTAGATCGCCCCCGGCGGACTCAAAAAGTAGAAAGCAGTTCGTCAAAAGAAGCTGCACAATGAGATGCCGAACTTGGATCCTTGGACTCGTTGGCCAAGATGGCAAATCTGTAGCCGACTACACTGAGTGAGATCTGTTTAGAGATGATTATTTCTCATTCTATATTCAGGTTGTAATGTTCCATTTCTTGACATAATTTCGCTGCTCTTGAGAGCTTTGTATGCATCAATGTAGTTTAAATAAACAAAAGATGTTCCACGTGAACTATGAACAATTATATATATATATATATATATATATATATATATAAGAAAAAAAACGCGAAACGACTGCTGTAAATCAGAGTGACGGTATGTCACATAACAGTGCAAAGTTTTGTCAACAAGAAATAAAATTGTGACCGCAACCTCACTGCGGACATAATATTATTGCTTCTTTACATTTTTTGTGCCCTTCCCAGAGTTACATTTCATTTTTATCAGAATGTTCGGAAAGAACTGCCCCCCCCCCCACCCCCACCCCTTCCACACACACACACCCCTCTCCCCCCGCACCCGCCCCCCTCCCCCTATTTTGAAGCTATTTTTGGTGTCTCCAGACTACATGTTTTCAAAGAAAATGAATTTGTAATGGTTTTCCACGGACACACACACACACACACACACACACACACACACACACACACACACAGAGAGAGAGAGAGAGAGAGAGAACAGAAATACAGAATAATTACATTTCCTCAAAAAAACAAAACACAAGAAACCATTCGATCTAGATATATGGTGGAAAGACTGTACGATAGTATTTCAATGTTAGAACAGTTCATCAAAGGATTCAGTCATGACTAATGGACTGAGTTACACAATACAATACGACAGAATGCATTACATTATCAAACAATACCATGTCATACATTGCAATACGATTGTGTTAAAAAAAAAAGAAAAAAAAAAGTTCCCTACGTCATCTCATACGACAATTGTATGTGTGAATGACGTTGTGGAGCCTCATTGTTTTGCCCACTTTTGAACAGCCAGAAATCATGTTGCTGCTATTCTCAGTTCTGTAAAAACATGCGCGAAAAATTAAACATCGCAACAGGTAAGTCTATGTAGGGAAACAGTCTTACGCCATTGTTTTTAGTTTAAATAATATCACATAGCCCGTTTAGTGAAAACATTTCGAGACTAAGTCTCAAGGAGACTACACAATGCCGAAACCGGGTATCGAACCCAGATCACCGTTGAACTATTGATCAGAAGTTCAGCGCCAAACGGATTCTGCCACGGCACATCACAATCACGTCACATCGTTAGATAATGTCATGTTATCTAGCAAACGTTATACAGCCATATAAGTTTTTTCCCTCATTGGATAGGAATACATTTACTTGATCAGTACAACATTTCGACTTGACGCCACGCTGTCAACCAGTATATACTGGCACACAGAAAGAAGAACATACTGAAACAGATGCAGTCGCATGAAATATCCTTTTGCTAACTTCTTGCATCTGTTTGGAGGTTACGTGTTTGTATGCACCAAATATTTTCCATGATATTCAGAATTTCCTTCATGCAGAATTTTTCATAACTGTCAGAAATTCAATAGCATCCAGAAATGTTAAGTTGTGAATCAAACAGCTTAGTGCAGATCGAATGTACTTTGCAGTTTTTTTCTTTAGATATCTATATTTAATACCCGTAAAGAAACTTGGCATATCTTCCATTTTCTTTTCTTTTTCATTTGTCGCCTCACGTTTTTGTGTCTTCACGCATGCACACACACACACACACACACACACACACACACACACACACACATTCGCCCCCCCCCACCCCACCCCCCCACA